>NC_087211.1:1831174-1876174 GCF_015104395.2 Macrobrachium nipponense | reverse complement strand
ACATCTTCTATTGAGTATTGCAGTGATATTTTGCAATAGTGCACTCAGCGAAAGGAAATAGACTTGTGAATGTCGAAAGCAGGAATATAAGATTTAACTTATATTCCATTTCAGTTTGAGTTTAACGGACGGGAACAAAAATGGAATTTAGCCGACAGTAATTTCTATCAGAAATGAATTTCGCAAATAACCGAGTAGTATTTTGAGTTGTTATGGGGAAATGATTAACTCTCTCTCTCTCTCTCTATCTCTCTCTCTCTCTCTCTCTCTCTCGCGTTTTCCATTTCATCATTTGCACAAAAGCCGGATCCGAAAGAGCAGTTAAATGTCCGTAGAGCATGTAGTGTATGCAAATATATATAGCGACAGAGAATCAAGTTCTGAATTGTTGAAGGAAAAGAAACGGAAAAAGATTTTATTTTATTGTTGCAGTAGGGATTATGATATGCATGCATGAGATGAAGTGTTCATCTACACGTAGTTGTACGCTTGCGCAAGCAAGCATATAAGTACATGCACACTGATTAATTGACACCAGAGCGCACACTCATATACACACAAAAACACACACGTACATATATAGTACTTACTTTCTATATTTTTGCGTTTTTATGGGCTCCTTTTGTTATATATATATATATATATATATATATATATATATATATATATATATATATATATATATATATATATATATATATATATATATAATATATATGTATATATATATTATATATAATATATATATATATATATATATATATATATGTATAGTATATACATACATACATCAAACATATATATGTGTGTGTATGTATAGACATACCCATGTTTCCCTTCGTAGTCTAGTAACAATCCAACGCACGTATTCCTCAACAGAATAAACGTCTCCCCAAAGAGCCGCTGGCTTCTGGGAGCCAAAGCCGCGAGTAGAGTTGCGGAATGCTGAAATTTTAAAGGCTGGAAATGGCGGCCTGTTCTGTCGAAGGGATCAGTTATTTATCCTGCAATGAATAATGGATCTCGAGTCAGTTTCCTTCCTGCCAGGAACAGGAACAGCTTCCTTCCCAGAGACCGGAGATCCCGGTAGCAGCCATTACTGGTGATAAATATAGAATTAGTCTGTTGTTTCGGTGAGGAGAATGTGATGAGGGAATTATTCTCTATCGCTTTGGTTACGTAATGAGAAGGTGGTGCTGTCCCGTGTGAGGGGAATATAGTAGACGTTTGCTTTTCTGAATGTTTGTGTGGTCGAGACTTCGCTAGAACAGTCAGTTTTAGTTTTCTGTAAAAGAAAGCTATTGAGATGGCTTTGTCTGTCCGTCCGCAAATTTTTTTGTCGGCAGTTTTACTGTCCGCGCTTTTTTGTCGACAATTTTGTGTCCATAATTTTTTCTGTCCGTTTTCAGATCTGAAAAACCACTGAGGCTAAAGGGCTGCAAATTGGTATGATGATCATCCACCCTCTAATCATCAAACTTACAAAATTGCAGACCTCTAGCCTCAGTAGCTTTCATTTTATTTAAGGTTAAATTTAGCCATGATCGGGCGTCTATCACCGTAATGGGTGCCTACAACACAAGCCACCTCCGGGCCCTGGCTGAAAGTCATGGGCTGTTAGTAAGAGTTTCATGGGCTGTGGCTAAGAGTTTCATACAGTATTATACGTTGTACAGGAAACTCGATTGCACCGAAGAAACTTTGGCTCATTTTTTATTTATTTTAGAATAGACATTGATATCGACGTAACTACGACTGTCCCTAGTGCTGGAGTGAAGACATCAAGGGACACTCAGGGAAGTTGAGGACCAACGTCCATGATAAGGCCTCAGAGGGTTCGACAGACTTTAGTGGGCCTTGCATGTAGGGGACGGAAGTGCGTTTGCATATGTATGCATGTATGTGTGCATTATATATATTAGGGCTTGTGCCTTGTATGATAAGGCGCCCTATGAGGTAATGTTAGACTAGCGATAATCTTACGCTAAGTCGGTTGGTATTGCACTTCCATCTTCAATGGAGTGTCTGGGGGTTTGTAGATCATTTACGAAGTCGGTATTATCTTGCTGGTTATTACGACGATGTGTTAAACTCATGGTGAGGAGGTTCTTGTAGAAAACACTAAGTATAAAAATTATATATTCTTCTGAAGTTTTACATGCTGAAGATCAGATATGATTGTACAAGTCTTCTAATAACGATAGCTTGATCGCTTCTGCCAATGATGATGGCTAATCCTATTCCTCTACATGATAAAGCTTAGGTAAAGAGGTACAGGTCTTCTAATGACGATAGCTAACTCTCTTCTGCTGTCTACCATCTCTGTTACAAGTTATGAAGGGAGCAGACAGTAGTTCGAACATATGAAACATACATACAAATGACATAGTTTCATACGAACACAAAAATGAGACACGCTACAGATCACGTAGGCCGTTTGAATTATAGTCGGGGTAGTTGTCTCAAGCAGGGAGCTTGGACTAATGTTTATAAACAATTGAATGACTACAGGTGACGGCATGTTATCTTAGCCTACATACTTATTGTATACGTCATCTTTAGCGTCTCTAGTCTGATCACATTCCTGCAAGCAATCTGGTTGACCTCTTTAGTTTTAGACTTTTATATATATGGACTAAACATTCCATATTTTTCTTATGTAAACACTTACATCAGCTCGGTCAGCTACCAAAACCAGCTACTGAATATTACTCAAACTTGACTTGCATTTGACTTATAGGAGGTGTATACAGACACTATGTGAATATATATATATATATATATATATATATATATATATATATATATATATATATATATATATATATATAGATATATATATATATATATATATATATATATATATATATATATATATATATATATATATATATATATTAGTAAATAAAAATTCATGGTGTACATGAATTGATTCAAGTAATAAAATATAAAACAATGATATTGTAAATAATAGTGATCACGTGATATATAATGATACAGTTTTTTCACTTCATCTCATTAAGATACATATGCTACAGAAAATACTAATGTACTCTGATAATTGCATAGAATGAAGATTAACATGATAAAAATCATATTTTAACTGATAAAAAATTTCATATATGAATTGATAAAATTATTAATGTTTATGCTGATTGATTCGTTGATTTTTATGCTAAATGTTATATATCTGATACATTAATCAATATACTAACTCATATAACTGCAGATATTGGTAAGATAAAAAGTAACAGATTGATTATAGGCTACCTGATGTGTTTATACATATGTATATGGATTCATATAATTATGATTAATATATGTGCACTTAAATAGATTCCTATTGCGTACACGCAAAGATATATTTCGATTCCGTTATTTATGATCATTTATATATAGATTCCTAGTGCGTACACGCAAAAAAATATATTTCGATTCTGTTATTTATGATCATTTATATATAGGATACATGATACTTTATATATATAGGATACATGACCGAGGTTATACTACTTCACTTTTAACTAACGTTCGAACAACTTTTCGACCATTACACAGTTCCAGACAACCACCTATAGCCCAATGAAACGGCCTATTTTCACAGGGTTAAAACAAGGGGAAAATTTGCCTGGGCGGGTCCAACGTTCTATTTTGCGCTCATACTTATTCTCTGCATCCTAAGCTACACGATTACGTTCGCGATGAATAAAAAAACATCCCCAGCACGAGTCCTTCGCCAGCAAAGTAGAGTTGAATATCCTTCGGGTCGTAATTGTCGGGAAGTATGTCCCTTTTGTAGTCGATTCCGACAGCCGCCGGAGCATTCCGCATTAAAACGAGATTAACGACGAGATACGGTGTCGGTCGAGATTAAACGACGAGATACGGTGTCGGTCGAAGAAGTCCATGAAATTCCTTTGCACATTGTAGGCGGTTGTTACTTGACTGTAGTCTTCCGCTGCGACGAACGATTTTTTGAAGTTGCGATGTGAAACTCTCGTACTGCAGGATACTGTAACCAGGTTCCATTAATCAGCCTGCAAGTGAAATTATACTTGTCACAAGGGCAAAGTAAATTCAGACGACATCCAAATACAGGGGAGGGGAGAGAGCCATTTAGACCAGACTTAACCCACATGAATTCGTTGATATTTTGGAATTCAAAAGAGTCCGCTGTACAAACTTTTTTATCCATGGCATTAACAATGAGTGAACCTATCCAGGTCTATGAGGACTGTAAAAATATCCATAATTATAAAAAATAAACAGATATTCAATACGAATCCCAAAGAAAATTCGATATTACTGGTAGTAAGTTACTAGACAAAGAAGTGTGAAACGGAGCTACTTGTAAGATTGCCAGGCAACATAAGAGTCAAAGAGAAGATTAATCATGATTCTGTTTCTCTCTATGCTAACTGAAATTAAGTTGTGATAAAATCTGATCCTATGTGCCCTAACAAAAGTTTCATATTCAATATTCTTGCGCGCATCCTCTGAGGTTAATTTTAAAAACTTTATTAATAGGTAGGAGATGCAACGAAAAAAACCCACTATGTAACTAATTTCTAAATAAACTTTGGGTTTTTCAAGAAAATGTGACATTTTCCCATGAATGTTTTACTTGAATTGTAATAGGCTAATGTTGCAAGTAAATATTTCATATATACATATCTTAATACTTCTAAATGTCTATGAGGTTCAGAAAAAAAAATTAATTCATTTTGTTGTTATAGAAATTCTATTTGCTTATATTGTTCATTAATTTTAAAATGATTACAAGTCCTTAACTAATTGCATTACACACACGGATAAGAATATGTTATGTGGCCTGTCATGTGACCTATGAACCACATGTGTAGTTCATGAACTAAGCATTCCTTTCTCCAGTCAATCTGCTTTTGCAAGCAGAGACGACACACGGATGAAGCCTGTGTAAGCAGATTATTGAGGTTAAAAGGAACAAATGCTGATACGGCAATGATGACGTCGTCACTTGGCAGGAGATTGCTCTCAGCCAGCTAAGAGTTACGTTACTTGCTGTAATAAATACGACTTTAGGATAAATTTTTTGTTTTTTAATACTCGACCCACATGAGAAGAATGTCTGAAAAAAAACAGTACCAAAATTGAACAATATATTAGTTTCATGTTGGAAAACTGCATGATTATGTTAAATTAAATATTCCTTATTGAAACTAATGAAAAAGGTTTCCATACAAATTCTATATATATTATTAGCCCTGTATAAGATTCATATAGGATTATTTCATAGATAACATTTTCACTTCTAGACTTCCTGACTTTAAAATCTCTTTTATTTTATTTTATTTATTTATTTATTATTATTATTATTATTGTATTATTATTATTTTATTTATTTTTTTTTTTTTACATTGACTACGATATAATCACCGGGACAGACAATATGTCAGTAGGTTTTGATATGTGTTTGAACTTTTAGCTTACATATTTGTCATTACTAAAGCGTTAAGTTAGAGTTCAAATCTTTACGCATATATATTTGGATATTTAATGGTTACGTTTTGCTTATTGATATTATCGTGATTCCTTTTTATTATAATTTGTAACCCTTCCGACTTCTTACGGTGTGTATTATATTGACTCCACTTGTATCCATTTATTTTTATTTTATTTTATTTTTATTTTTTATTTATTTATATATATATATATTATTTGATAAATTAATGGTTGGCTTGAATATGTGGAAAGTGTTTTCTAGCGGCGTACCGTATAAGGCTACTTGCGGCATCAATTCTATAGATACAAGATATAAATTTGATAAAGGTATTTAAAACCGCGAGAACCGCTATAATCCAGTTCGGATCCAACATCACGAGTTGTAACTCGTAAGACATTGACACTTCCTATTTAATTATCAGTTATTCTACCAAACCGATTGACTCTGGGTGATAAAATATATTATTGGTTTTCTTAATGGAAAGGAATTCACACCACGTGTTATGGAGATTATTATTGATTTACACCACCCGAGTCGGATTATCATGTGTTGAATTCCATGTTTACTGATTTAGCACTCATAAATATTCCTAACGCACTCAGTTGTGGTGTTTGTTTTTAGTACTATTACTTCTATATAACGTGTCAAGGAAAACTATTAACACTAAGAAGTGTTTATTTGCTCTGTCAGACTCGTAACTTTGTTAATAATTCTACGTATATTCTTTCAAGGATTGATTTGGCACGGATAGGCCCTTAAACTGACAGGTGTCTTAGTGTATCCCTTGTTTTCATGACACGTGTTACAATCAGATATGTGCTTTTTATATCTGTAAGCATTGTAGGCCAGTAAAACAGTGATTTGGCTTTCTGTGACATACTAGGGAACCACTGGATGACGGAATGCAACCAGTTTATGACGATTGGTATGAAAGAGATTATTACTAATACCTGGTCGTTAGTCATCTGCTGTGTTCTTCGGGTTTTCCTCGTCACAGACCTACATAGAACATTACATTTGATTACATTATTCTGATACACATACTATAAATATACTTTTGCTTTAGGGTTTCTGCTCGAAGTGTTTATTGTTTTTGCTTAGCCGCTGACCCTGTTTCCGTTTCAAAGTGTTTATTGTTTGGTGTTTATTGTTTTGCTTATCGCTGTTGACACTTGCTTTGTTCAGTTTGTAACAGTTCTGCGCTTCCAACCCAGATATTCAATGCCTCCGCGATCTCTTGGGTTAAGGAATTTTCTTGTTTAGATACGGTTTTAACAATAGCACGGATGTTTCTATATCTTTTAGTCCAATTAATGGTTCTTTGCTGTATGGTGCGGGATTGCGGGATAATGCGTCAGCTATGATATTTGCTTTCCCAGGTAGATATCTTATCTTGGCTCCAATAACCTGAATGATCATTTGTCACCGAGTTCCTTTTGGACTGTGATTAAAGCCTTTGAAAAACTCGGTAAAGGACTCATGTTCAGTAAGGACTTTATCAGGATAGCCATAGATTATGAACTTAAAATGTACTAGTGTTAAAGATACCTAGCCCTTCCTTGCCTATTACTGCATATTTACTTTCAGAGGGCTTTAGTTTACGTGAATAAAAAGCTATAGGAAAGAACTGTTTACCATATTGCTGAAGTAGTATCCCTCTTACCCCTTGGTCTGAGGCGTCTGTTGCAATAAAAAAAAATTCCTTATTTAAATCAGGGATTTTTAAGTTAGGTAAGCTGCATTATTCCGCTTTTAAGATATCGAACGCCTGTTGATGCTTTTTAGACCATAATAAATCTACGCTCTTCTTCGTAAGATCTGTTAAAGGAGCTGTCATGATTGAAGAGTTACATATTTACATACGATTGTAATACCCACTAAAGCGCAAAAGTGCTGTATCCCCCTTTTACGTTAATAAGTACCGGAAAGTTATGAATAGCCGACACCTTACCATGGACTACTTTAAGACCTTGACTAGACACATAAAACCTAAATAAACATGTTCGGTTTTTAAAAACTCACATTTAGATATTTTACTCTGAGATTATTTGTCTTTGTCTCTGTAGCACTAGCTCTAGTTTATGTGAATGTACTTCTAAGGTATTAGAAAAGATTACAAGATCAACCATATAAGCATGTAGGGTATCCCTTAAAAGTCTCCAAACACTATATTATAATTGGGGCGCAACGTAAGCCGGAGGCATACGTAAAAATTGATAATGTCCCCTGAGTGTGCTGAAAACGGTATATGAGGTACAATCACTTAGGTAATGGTATCAGGTAAAAGCCTTTTAAGTAAGTCCAAGCTGGTGAAAAATTTATTCTAACCTAACAGAGATAGGATGTCGTCGCTACATGGCACTGGAAACTATCGGAGTCGTTTCCTTGTTTAAGCGACAGAAATCTACGCAGATACGCCAAGTCCGATCTTTTATGGCATGACTTTCGAGGGAAAATTATATGGGCTATTTGATTTCCTAATGGCTCCTATTACTAACATATTTCAACTTCGTCATTTATCTCTATTTTGAAATTGCAGTGAGAGTCTATACGAAGGTACGTATATAGCTTTATGTTTGTCCTTAAACCGTATTTTTGTGTTAAATTACATCGGTATTCAGGTAAAAGATAAAAAAAAATTTCTGCTGAATCACCTCTGCTTGAATGACTTTACTGATATTACTTTAGATAGATTATCGAGATTCATCCACGACTGGTTGGGCGGGATTAAAAGTTAGCAACAATAAAAGAAATGCGATATTTATATGTATAGGTTTTTGTGGATTACTATATTAACTTGTTTGCAGCGAGTCAACCGTGTCTTAGGGCTTTGTTCGCAGAAATCGTTATATTATTTCAGTGTCGGGAAGGATTAAAATTTCATTTCCCAGCAAAGTCTTTTTACACGCACTAAGACATTCGAGGGTGCATGCTTCTCGAGATTTTGCGTGCAAAGTGCGACTGCGGTTGTGGGAGAATTCTGTTGGGTCATTTGAACAAATGTTACGATTTATGAGGACAAATGTATAGTTCCTTTATATAAGTTATTATTTGATTAACTGTCTCATTTTTGTTCAAACGGATTTTAATATGTTTGAAGGTTTATAGGATTTCCCTTTGATAAACACGCCTTATTTTGCAGGGTGTAAGATAATATTTTGTATAACCCCTAGATGAATCTTACAATTACACTAGATACAGATCAATGTGTTTTATAACTATAGAGGTATCTGTAAGCGCTCGCTTATCCGGACTTCTCATTAGGGAAGTTCGAACAACAGACGGTGAGTCCGTAAATACAGGATATTACGTGTACTAAAGAAATAAAACAAGATATTCTAATTTTTACGGCGCGTACAGTCGGGCTTTATCCACCACTACTTATAATAACTTACGTATTAAAAAAAACGAAAACCTGCTCTGATTACTTTATACGGTCGTGTGTTTCATAGGAAAAATCCTTTTTAATTCAAAAAGATATCGGTATGTATGAACCAACATCGCTTTTCCCCACTCTGCTAGAGTCGCTTATTGTATGGAATTTGCTATGCTTTGAACACTTCGGCAGTTTTTGACTGACCTTGACCGCTTGACTAGGTGACACAGTCACCGAGTTTGCTTGTTTGATTCTGAACGGGCTACTGTTTCTATTTCTTTTTGTAATAATTAAGATCCTTCTCTTTATTACCATCGGCAACGTATTGTGTGTTTTTAGCATTATGTTGCTGGTTATGTATAAAGCAATGAATGACGAACTATTAGGAACTGAGCGATTACTAATAAGACAAGTTATCACTACTGCATACAATATTAACTGTTTGTACTTCATTCTTTGCTAAAATTTGAAATAGTGAGGGATCCTGGTCAGCGCATTAGCCTGATGAAAGTTTTTTAGACATGTTATTCCTTGCAATCCAGCCATATTTTTAAAGTTAAGTTGAGTCATTGAGGTTCGATATTTTATATAACTCAAAAAACTCAAGGCTAAAACTGCGATCGGGACTTGCAAAGGAGCATTTATTGTCATGACCCGAAATAGTGTTACCTCTAATTTATATAGATTTGTACGGGTGTTCTACTTGTTTTTTGTGTGTTTTCTAATCACTACGGTGCTTAACGACCCTATCCATGCATCTGTATAAATACAGACGTCCACTGCGTAAACGCATATTCACTGTTTAATATGATTTGTTACGTAAGGGATTAATAATCACCCAAAATGATAAAATTAACATAGTATATGATTATGATATTTCAGTAGAACTTCTGGAAACAGACACTCAAAGATAAAAACTCGCAGTAGCGAAATCTCAATGATGTAGATAATTTCTGTAAAAAAGTAAGATTAAGAATTTCTCGTAACTTCAGCCACAGGAATAACGAAATTCGACCTGCAAAGGAAACACTCAAAGTTACTCCAAATGAATAAAAAATTGTACTTAGCTTGCTTTTGTGGGAAGTCACGGTGTTCCGATAACGACACACGGCCTTGTCCTCCTTCTCTCATTAGCGGATGACCTGGTTTGGCTTCAGTTTTCCCCCGTGCGCATTGTTTCGATGATTCGAGCCCTTGAAAGATCCGATGCTGCAGACGCGTTCGTTTGTTCTTGGAGTGCCGGAAACGCTCACTAACGATGTTTTCTTGAATGATTCTAATGAGAGACGAAGTTTCCGTTGCCGTAGGAAAAGGACACGTCGGTTTTGTTTCTTGAAGTTATTCACTAAACGATGATACTAAGTTGGTTGAAGAATCTGTTGCTTTTGTCGTCGTTGAAGAGTTCTTATTGTTTTCTGAAGTCTCTCACTAACGATGATACTAGGTTGCTTGAAGAATCTGCTGCTTCCGTCGTCGTTGACTTCTTATGATACATGATTTATTATTCTGGTTTTTATTCGTAGGACGTTGTAGAGTTCTTCTGGTACGCTGGCCACCAATATTAGGGCTTGTGCCTTGTATGATAAGGCGCCCTATGAGGTAATGTTAGACTAGCAATAATCTTACGCTAAGTCGGTTGGTATTGCACTTCCATCTTCAATGGAGTGTCTGGGGGTTTGTAGATCATTTACGAAGTCGGTATTATCTTGTTGGTTATTACGACGATGTGTTAAACTCATGGTGAGGAGGTTCTTGTAGAAACACTAAGTATAAAAATTATATATTCTTCTGAAGTTTTACATGCTGAAGATCAGATATGATTATACAAGTCTTCTAATAACGATAGCTTGATCGCTTCTGCCAATGATGATGGCTAATCCTATTCCTCTACATGATAAAGCTTAGGTAAAGAGGTACAGGTCTTCTAATGACGATAGCTAACTCTCTTCTGCTGTCTACCATCTCTGTTACAAGTTATGAAGGAGCGAGGACAGTAGTTTCGAACATATGAACATACATACAAATGACATAGTTTCATACGAACACAAAATGAGACACGCTACAGATCACGTAGGCCGTTTGAATTATAGGTCGGGGTAGTTGTCTCAAGCAGGGAGCTTGGACTAATGTTTATAAACAATTGAATGACTACAGGTGACGGCATGTTATCTTAGCCTACATACTTATTGTATACGTCATCTTTAGCGTCTCTAGTCTGATCACATTCCTGCAAGCAATCTGGTTGACCTCTTTATTTGTTTTAGACTTTTATATATATGGACTAACATTCCATATATTTTTATTATGTAAACACTTACATATATAGATATATATATATATATATATATATATATATATATATATATATATATATATATATATATATATATATATATATATATATACTATCGTGTGGGGTGTGTATGAATGTGTTGGTGTAATTTGGTGCACTTGTTTTGAGTAAGCAAAATGTGCCTTGTATCATCCTGCACTTAATGATACATTTTATGAAGGAAATTACAATAACAGAACATTAGGGTTCCCTCATCCATGACAGTATAATTTCACGGTGGCTAGAGAGAGAGAGAGAGAGACGACGAGAGAGAGAGAGAGAGAGATTCACTCACATTTCCATGTGGCTGCATGCAATAGAATTGGAATTCCAAACGCCATGAAATCTACAAGAGAAATACTCGATGCTTCTTCCCACAGGCAGATGATATGAAGAGCATCGTCATTTCCTCTTCCATCGATTTTCTGTCATTTTCGCTTCATCAGGCTTCGTGCTTCAGCTGAATATACTCCCAGCCTTGTTTATTATGTCTTTTTCAGCTACTATTTTTTATGACAATGATTAATTATTAATTTTCTCTCATCCTTTGGCTATCATTTTTGGTTCATCAAACTACAGTTGAATACTCCCTCAGCCAAATGCGTAGTTGCCTTTTACAGACATCATGTTTACTTCAGAAGTTCAAGCGACGACAAGCATTACTACCCTATTGCAGCTCTTGGATATGAACATTTTACTTACGTTTTTTATTATTATTATTTATTAAGTTGTTGATATATTTTTTTCTAGCAAATATGAGATCTCTTTCTTTCAGTATTCCCAATTACCTGCTGTTGATTCTTTCTAATAAACACCTTATTCTTTGGAAGATTGAATTCCAAGTCAGTGTTCCCTGTTACCTTTGTCCATTTAGATAGGGTTCCTCTCCTGAAGGATAATAATAATAATAATAATAATAATAATAATAATAATAATAATAATAATAATAATAATAATAATAATAATAATAATTATAATAATAATAATAATAATAATACAATAGCTGTTCAACGGCATTTATTTATATAGAATCTTCTCAATTCTTCTTATTATCTTTTTCTCGTCAGCATGTAGCTGGTGTATTAAGTTTCCTAAGGACATGTAAAGATTTTCATTTGTCTTAGGTTTATTCCTCTAACGTGTCGACAGCGCACAGGCAGTCATCTATGAGAGTTTACAGTACAGTGAATTAAGATACAGTTTACAAGTATTTATAGCATGCAAGGTCGTGTACAATCGGTGGGCGGGTCGGTGGGAACGGATTTTAATTGGTCGTTGGATGGAAACGAAATCTCCCCCTGAGGCGTTCTGACCTGCGTAGTTTGGACGGGTTATTAGCGTCGGTTGGGTGTTGTTTGGGGTACCACCTCTTGGGCGGCAGGCTGTACAATTGATATATCTTCCGCTCGTTCTCTCCCGCTTTCTCTCTCTACTTCTTCCGCTCTTTCTCTCTCTCTCTTGCTCTCTCTCTTTCTCTTTCTGCAAGTTCCTCTCTCTCTCTCTCTCGTTCGCTCCTTCTAACGCTCTCTCTTTCTCTCTCTGCCTGCTCCTCTCTCTCTCTTTCTCTTTCTCTTTCTCTCTCTGTTTGCGCTCTCTCTCTCTTTCTCTCTCTCTCTCTCTCTCTCTCTCTCTCTCCCTCTCCCCCCTCGATCTCTCTCTCTCTCTCTCTGTCTCTCCCCCCCTCGAGAGAGAGAGAGAGAGAGATCGAGGGGGGAGAGGAAACAAAGAAAGAGAGAGAGAGACAGGAGAGAGAGAGAGAGAGAGAGAGATAGAGAGAGAGAGAGCGACAGAGGAGCAAAACAGAGAGAGAGAGAGAGAGAGAGGAGCAGGCAGAGAGAGAAAGAGAGAGCGTTAGAAGGAGCGAACGAGAGAGAGAGAGAGAGAGAGAGAGGAACTTGCAGAAAGAGAAAGAGAGAGAGCAAGAGAGAGAGAAAGAGCGGAAGAAGTAGAGAGAGAAAAAGCGGGAGAACGAGCGGAAGATATATCAATTGTACAGCCTGCCGCCCAAGAGGTGGGTACCCCAAACAACACCCAACCGACGCTAATAACCCCGTCCAAACTACGCAGGTCAGAACGCCTCAGGGGGAGATTTCGTTTCCATCCAACGACCAATTAAAATCCGTTCCCACCGACCCGCCCACCGATTGTACACGACCTTGCATGCTATAAATACTTGTAAACTGTATCTTAATTCACTGTACTGTAAACTCTCATAGATGACTGCCTGTGCGCTGTCGACACGTTAGCAGGAATAAACCTAAGACAAATGAAAATCTTTACATGTCCTTAGGAAACTTAATACACCAGCTACATGCTGACGAGAAAAAGATAATAAGAAGAATTGAGAAGATTCTATATAAATTAAATGCCGTTGAAACAGCTATTGTATTCAATGCTACTGCCCTCAGAGAAGGCCTCCTTCCTAATAATAATAATAATAATAATAATAATAATAATAATAATAATAATAATAATAATAATAATAATAATAATAATAATAATAATAATAACCTTTAAAGTGAATGATGTGTCATAACGTTCTCTCTATTTTATCTACTGAATGGTTACCATCTGTTTTCATGTATAATAAAAATGAATATTAATGAAAATTATTGTTGTCGTAAAAACAGTGGGGTTTGGATCATCCTCTGGGTAATACTTTTCCAGGGGAACTCTGCAAATGTATTCAGAGTGCTGAGCGAGGCAAAATTGCCTCCGGCCATTTGTAATTACTTTCTAATTGGATTCCGAATTTTGGAAAAGTTTTCTGTTGATCACCAACTGACGAGGTTCTGGTGGCGTTGAAAACTAGAGTACGTTACAGGATTCATTCGAAATTAAAACCAAAATAACAGAAAATGGGAAAACTCTGATTTTAGGATCCATTAACTTTTTCCTAGTTAGCGTCGGTTTGGTGTGAGATTAAACAGAAAATCATGTGTTGTATATTTTGAATACAAAAGAAATTCAAAATCGAGTTGAATTACATTATTTAAAAGTCATTTCTTTTTCATTGGTGTAATATACAGAAGCAGAAGTCCATTTTAGAGTTGAATTTTAGTGTGTCTGAAATGTTGAATTTCTAATATAATAATAATTATAATATATATATTGATATATTTATATATATATTATATATATTATATTATATATATATATTATATATTTATATATTATATATATATATATATTTTATATATATATATATGTGTGTGTGTGTGTGTGTGTGTGTGTGTGTGTGTGCGTGTGTGTGTCTGTGTCTGTGTGTCTGTGTATCTGTGTGTGTAGCGTAATACCAGTTGAACACACTGAAAACTATTTATATAACTACTCGTTAAAGGATTCTGCTTAAGAACAATAATAATCAAATATATCTGAATTGTTATTAAAAAAGATGACCGACTCTTCCAGCAACCTTTCCCGGGTTCTAAGTCAGGTAATCGACAGGCGATACTAAGCACATATAAGCCTTTTTTGAAAAGGTGGATCCCCTCTGCTAAAAATGATGGATATTGGAAGCCTCTCCTGTTGAACTGGCCGGGGGGGTAGGGGTGGGGGATCTGCAATCGACGCCAGAACTTGGCCCAATACTCGCCAGGGTTATCGGGGAGAAAAAGTGCAACTCTCCTCCTTTGTTCGCGAGGATATGAATCATCAGTGGAGGAGAGAGAGAGAGAGAGAGAGAGGAGAGAGAAAGAAAGAGAGAGAGAGAGAGAGTTCACTGAGGAAAGGTGAGGAGAAGCGTTTTGCCCTTTCATTTTAATTTTTCTGGAATGTAGCAGATTCAGTTGCTCTAAGATATATATATATATATATATATATATATATATATATATATATATATATATATATATATATATATATATATATACATACATAGAGAAAGAAAGTAAAGAAAAATAGAGTGTTTTGTAAAACTCCCTCAACTGAGAGAGCCAAATGACACCCAACCTTTCGCAGTATTAGAAATGTCAAGTGTTTTGCAGAGTTCAGCTGTCGGCTGGCACACCCATTATGCTCCAGTAAATAACGGTTGAACACTATTTACACTTCCCTGGGGTGGGGGGAGGGACGGGGGTTGTATCACTCTAAGCAGTGGTCTCCTTTTAGAGTTGAATTTCAAGATTGTATTTTATAAATCCTGTTTTGGGATGGAGTGATATTTTCTTTTATTAAACGCAATATATATAAATACAAATTTTATTTGATTGGGTTACTTTAAATCGATGTGGGATGAGGTTATATAATATACTTCTATTAAAGTGAATTTATACATAGATTAATTTTTTGAATCGATTATTTTAAATCGATGTGAGATTTAAGTCTGAATTTTCTTTTGAGATTGACACAGGAGGCGAGATGATTTCCGGACGAGTCAGAAATGATTTGGGACTCGTTCCAGAGACTGAGCAGCGGAAAGAGTAAGGGACTCGCAGCTTCATCCCGAACATTTTTTGGAAACTGAATCTCTCCTGGTAACGTGAGTTTTTATACGTATATTTACACGCAAATTATAAATATATATATATATATATATATATATATATATATATATATATATATATATATATATATATATATATATATATATATATATATATATATATATATATATATTTTTTTTTCGTTTTGCACTAACACTTTGTAATTCCATTTACGCTTAACTTTTCTTTCTTGTTTATTTTCCTTTTGAAATTCCAATTCCTTAAAGCTTCCTTTCATTTTGAACATATGTAGTAATTAATTCACCACATTACAAAGAAGCCTCACTCTCTTATACTTTGGAGGCAATATTCCCAAGAAATGTGAAACTCTCTCTCTCTTCCTCAGATGACATAAATTGAATAATTATAATTTTTTAAATTTTATTTTTATTATTTTTATTGTTATTTCTTCATTGAGTGGATCGTAGTTCAGCATCTGGCTACCTTCCCGTAAAGGAAGAACAAAAAATCCGTATTAGTCAGTTTCTTTCTTATAAAACAAGAAGACGGATTTTTACCTCTGCTTGAGTTGTCTTTTTAAGCACTGGATAGCCTCTCTCTCTCTCTCTCTCTCTCTCTCTCTCTCTCTCTCTCTCTGTTTAGTATCGGAACCAAGCTGCAGAAGGGCGATTCCTTCCCACTCCTTTAAGATATCTTCGTGGGATTCCTAGGGGACAACTTATAATACTTCTATATTCTGGATGCATCAGTACGAAGGGTCTACTATATTTCTTATTGGTTTCTTCTACTGTTAAGATTCGACCTTCTTTCCGCATCATCATTCTTCTTTTTTGGGATAAAAACATGTCATTGTTCACAGAAACCTTTCCTGGATCAGTGAATCAATCCTAACCGGAGTTATTCTCTTTGAAGAAATGAGGTACGCACATCTTATTCATAAGTATTCAGCTTCATGAATAAGAGTTTTCAAAGTGGTTCACAGGGGAGTTATTCACTATTAAAAAGTTAAGTATTCACATCATATTCATAAATATTCAGCTTAATGAATAGGAGTTTTCTAAGAAGTTGACACCATATTCATAAATAAATGAATAATAGTTTTCAATGTGAGTGACGAAGGGGTCATTCACTATGAATAAATTACGTCCGCACATCATATTCACAAGTATAGAGCATAGTTAGTGAGGTAGCATTTAAAATAAGGCCACTAGGGAATTATTCATTGTGAAGAAAATAAGAATGCACACCATATCCGAATGTTTTAGCTTAGTTAAACAGATAGCATTTAATAGAGGGTGAAAAAGGACTGAGAAACTATAAAGAAATGAAGTATTCAAATTATAATAATAAATATTCAACCTGTTATAATTCACGAGCGAGAATGACCTCGGCCGGATAATTCGGATGAGAAAAATGGACCCATGAATTAGAAGCAGAGACAAATTGACGCCAGAAACGTCGCCGCGAATGAAATACAGAAATGTTCTGCGAAATTAAATGGTTCTTTTTACGTCGGTTTACGTTGCTCTCGGGATTCACCGTTTGCTAACGAAGATAACAGTGTCCTCAGGACAGGATTATATATATCAGGAGTTTGTGTGTGTGTGTGTGTGTGTGTGTGGGTGTGTGTGTGTTTATACTCACGACAGACACATGTAAGGATTATATTCATATTCATGGTCATTATTTATGAGCGCACTTACTTGATGCATATACAAATAAACACGCATACATACATACATATATATATATATATATATATATATATATATATATATATATATATATATATATATATATATATATATATATATATATATATATATATATATATATATATATATATATATATATATATATATATATATATATATATATGTGTGTGTGTGTGTGTGTGTGTGTGTGTGTGTGTATAAAAAGGGCGCTTCCTAATTCAACTCACAGCGAGCCCCTGAGAATGGAATCCCCTGCCCTTTACAATTAACAAACAACCTTTTGTGCGTGTGTACGTACGTGCGTGTGTATTCACACAACACACCTCACACGTGTATAACCTGAACCCAGAGGAAAGGACAGAGCGAAAAAGAGCCGCTAAAGAGAAGCTACTTCGAATGAAACGGCTCCACTTTCCGTCGTGAGTGAGTGAGGGAGAGATGGAGGGATTGAGGGAGGGAGGGAGGGAAGTCGTTCACTACATCCGAAGTATCCGCTTATCGCCCGACGCAGGGAGCCGATTTGAACGGCCACTGTTATTCATTCCGGCCACCGACTTCGGTATCCGGTCAGATAAACTTGAGGATCGGAGACCCAGTTGAGCGTTTCAGGTGACCAATTTTATTTTCCTTTTTTTTTCGAGTTTATTTTACAATTCGTCTGTATTGTCCCTGTAGATAGCTATACGGATTTGGCCTGTAGCTGATGTTTATTACTGTAAAGCCGCAACTTAGTCTCTTTTTTTATATGTTTTATTTTAATATTCGAGTTTTTTTCTCCCGAATCGTTCGGATTGTCCCCTTAAATAACTGATACGGATTTGGCTGTGAGTTAATGTTTATTGATATGACACCTCAACTGAGCTTCTATTTTTGATGGCGTGATACATTATTGGATATTTCTTTTATGTTGAATGTTAAGTTTAAATTACAGCTTAATTTAGGTTAGGAATCGTGTGGAATTATTGTTGGCTATGTAATGTCTTCAAAATATTCAAATGCAACCTGTATTATTATTATTATTATTATTATTATTATTATTATTATTATTATTATTATTATTATTATTATTATTATTATTATTTTGGTAGAAGACCCTCTTTTAGGCAAATACTGTTAAAAAATGGCAGAATTAAGCGAGTTGATTTTATATATTTTTTTTTTCTATTTTCCCTACAATTCGCTTCTCAGGCTCAGCGATGTTTCTGAATAGCTGGTCAATATTCATTTTGGGAATTTTCAACAAATTATAAATGCTGAAGGCAATCTTTTATTAGAACAGGATATCAGGTCCAGGTCAAGCAGGGATCGCCGTCAGTGCCGGTATTATTCCGTAGGCGTAGTTCATTTCAGGGCCGGGGTCGTCTTTGGTTTAAGGGCTGGTATTGGTGCTGGTATAGCTGGTATCACGTGACGTTTCGACCTTCTCGCAGGTCATCTTCTGGATACCATCGAGGAGATATTCAATTACCAAGCGTTTATCCATCGGCCTCGGCTGCGTGATGAAGTGGCAGTTGAGGCCCATCCGCAGGATCTTGTCTTCGTCAGGTGTTGGGACGTGACTTGTAAGGTTGATGTACTCGTCTCGCCCTTGTGGGAGGCGTATCTTACCTCCGTTGAGGGCGACGAGTTTCTTGGTTATGGTCCTGTTCTTCTTCTCAGCATCTTTTTCCTCCAGGCGGCGAAGGCAGTCGGTGATGAGTTCGTGTTGTCCACGCCCTTGGGGGTTGTCTATTTCGCCATTTTCTTCATCTGAGTCACGAGGGGGGCCTGCAACAGGGTCGCTACGACGGGGGAGGTCCTCCCACTCGGAGTATAAGCTGTCCTTTTCCTCGACGAGTGTGGCCCTCTCTTGTTCCTTGGCGTGCAGTTGCCGTTGCAGCAGGGATAAAGAGAAATGATATTATCCCTAATATCGAAATAATAGACCAGACAACGGATCCCCGACGTCTGCGCCTCCTAGAAGCCCTCCATAAAGGTAAGGAGAAACCAAATCTAAACATCACCCAAGAAACGTTTCTTCTTCCCACCGCCGCCCGGAGAGCAGCGAACGACCCCCAATACCAGATAATCAGGAGCCCCCACGGGATGATAGGATTCCTGCTACGGACGGAATTCGTGTCGTTAATCCCCAGGCACACTACTGTGGCGCTCGCACGAGAGAATCCCCGAAACCTTCGAGCGAGATCCACGACTTCGCCCAAGACAGGCCCGACCAATGAGAATTCAACTCTAGGTCCGAGCCGCTATAAATACCGCCCCTCAGACTTTCTTGCTACAGTCTCTTCAACCGACTCGTCCGAAGGTGACCTGCGAGAAGGTTCAAACGTCACGTGATAGCAGCTATACCAGCTATACCAGCACCAATACCAGCCCTTAAACCAAAGACGACCCTGGCCCCGAACTGAACTACGCCTACGGAATAATACCGGCGCTGACGACGACCCCTGCTTGACCTGGACCTGATATCCTGTTCTAATAAAAGATTACCTTCAGCATTTATAATTTTTTGTAAATTCCCAATATGAATATTGGCCAGTTACTCAGAAACATCGCTGAGCCTGAGAAGCGAATTGTAAGGAAAATGACAACATATATAAAATCAACTCGCTTAATTCTGCCATTCTTTTTAACTGTATTATTATTATTATTATTATTATTATTATATTTTCCTATGTATCATTATTATTATTATTACTTTTTTTGGTCTATCACAGTCATCCTTTTCGGACGGGTGGTTTTTATAGTGTGGGGTTCCGGGTTGCATCCTGCCTCCTTAGGAGTCCATCACATTTCTCACAGTGTGCGCTGCTTCTAGGAGCACACTCTTCTGGAGCTACTGCGGCATCTGGTTTTTCCATTTTCCTTTTCAGGGAACTTGAGATCGTGTCTATGATTATGAGTATAATTTCCACTGGCATATCCTATATCCTTCTTATTTCTATTTTTAGGTCTTGATACTTATCAATCTTTTCTCTCACTTTCTCTTCTACTCCGGTGTCTTATGGTATTGCATTATTATTATTATTATTATTATTATTATTATTATTATTATTATTATTATTATTATTATTATTATTATTATTATTATTATTATTATTATTATTCAGAAGATGAACCCTACTCATATGGAGCAAGCCCATCAGAGCCATTAACTTGAAATTCAAGCTTCCAAAAGAAGAATGCTAGTTATTTTTTTCCGTGGACGATATTGCCCATGGACAACCCAAGACGCAAGACATTAGATAAGAAGCAATCTCATTAATTTTTTTTATGATTTTAGTTTATTTTATCGAAAATGTCAAGCGTGCATATACAGTGCAGAATAGTGTTCACAACTGAGCCCATTAAACAGTTTGATAGTTTTTTCTTAATCGAAAATGCTTACGCACATTGAAGAATAACTTTTACACCTGAGCAAAGCTCCCGGGCATTGAAATCAATGAGTAAAACATATTCCCTTCTTTAATCCCCTTTGCACCTGACTGAGGGTCATTAATGGAAATCAAGGGGACCAGATGGCCCTCTGGGGGCTTTGAGATCGCCCCGATCTCGGACCGACAAAGGGATGCTTAGCATATTTCCATCGGCCCCTCTCTGCTTGCTCGCTAACCCACTTTCCAATTTCCTTAATGGGGCTCTGAAGAAGCATCTGTGAACTTCTGCCAAATGAAGACGTGGGCGGAAGAGATGGGCTGAATCGGGCGCGCCCAGAGATGGGCGGCTTCCACTTCCCAAATGGTCGTTTTCGTATCAAATGCCGCCGTCTTTGTAGCTCTCATCGAGGTTATACTTTCCTTTGTTCGTGTTATAATAATCCCCTTCAGAAATAATTTCTATCTTCTAGGTAGTAATAGGCCGATATATAGAGGGTTTTTATATAAAATTCCTTTCTGAATTTTGGAAGGCACCTAACGAACATGATTTCCGTATTGGAGATATATCCCGAATGCATAATGAATAAGTATTTATATGTATATATATATATATATATATATATATATATATATATATATATATATATATATATATATATATATATATATATATATATATATGTGTGTGTGTGTGTGCGCGTGCGCGCACGATTGCATACACTATAACCCAAAAAAAATCCCTTTCATGAAACGGAATAAACTGTTTATGGAAATGAAAACTACATTAATAATATTTGTAATTGTAGAACAATTTTCTTGATAATGACGGTAATCAAATGATTTTGTGTTCGTGAAATAAAACTAATATCACGTTTGTTTGAGGGTATAACTGCTCCCTTAGCCGCGTTGCACATCATTTAGATAATTAAACCGAGAGATTTCCTATGAACCAAATTTCAGATTACCTAGTGTGGTCAGCTATTTTCCCTGACGTTGTATCCCGCGGCAGGCGGTTTTTGCAAGTTTCTTTGGCGACATCTGCTTCAAAGTGAAATGTATTCATACTCGTCATGATAATATTTGGCTCGTATATTAAACAGAAAATCAGTACAAGTCATTTTAAGAATTATGTATGCATGAAGTTCAATTTAGGATATATGGACACATGCATATATACTTGTTTATATGTATATATATATATATTAAGATATTACAGTTAGTAACCTCGAGATACGAAAGGCTCTATTAACGAAAAACTCGAGATACGAAAGCCCAATGCGAAAAATTTTACTGCTCTACATACGAAAAGTTTTCAAGATACGAAGGGTTGTTGCTGTAAAGTCCCGAGATTCGCCCTGACCACCGAGAACAATTTTAAACTCCCGCGCCGCAACTGAGTAAAGTCGCCACCATCCTCCCACTCTCCCATTGGTTTCCTGATGCTAGTCACCCCATAAGGTTCCTGCCTCTCCTATTGGTCAGTCAATCTACCCCTTGTGCTTTAAGTATTCTATTGGGAAAAGGATGCTGTAAATTGAAAAACTTATTCATGAAATACATAATAAAAAAAAAAAACATTAGGTAAAGATAGAATAAAGAATAGAAGTGAATGGTTATTATACTGTTTGGTAGTTTCAGTGGTTGAAGAGAGAGAATGAAAATTTATGGCTTACTGTGTAAAGTGATTGCTTGTCGATCGTTCGATACTCATAAGTGCTGGATGTAAACAGACGTTTGGAAGCTTTTTTTTTTTGTTTGTTTATTATAGTTAATGGTTACTTAACAATTATTTGAAATGAGTACATGCAATACATTTAATATAAAAATTGTGAATTAGATATCATAAAATATAAAATAAATCAGACTGCCAACAAATACGTATTTTTAGAATCTTCTTCTGTTTTATTATTACGTTACGTATACGTATGTTTACATTAAGCTGTCAATAACTCGGTATCTCCATTAGGTAAAGATAGAATAAAGAATAGAAATAGATGGTTTATTTATACTGTTTGGTAGTTTCATTAGTTGAAGAGAGATACTAATGACAATTTATGGCTTACTGTGTGCTAGGAAAAATGATTGCTTGGCGCTCGTTCGATACTCGTAAGACGGGTAAGAGCTGAATGTAAACAATCAATTGGAAGGTTTGTTTTTTGTTTGTTTGTGTATGATAGTTAATGATTAATTAATAATTATTAGAAATGAGTATATACTGATTATTTATACATTTTATTGGCATATTCTAAGCTTTTAGCTCTTAGGTTTAGATGTCAGAATCTTAGACTAGGCTACAGTAGCAACCGCTAACATAGGCTAGGCTTATTGCTAAGGGACATATGCTAAAGTCCTAATATATGCAGTAAAAATGGGGTTGAACATTACATGCAGTTGAATATTACTCAAGTATGTACAGTATTTTGCCTTTTTGGAGTCATATTTCTTCCGTCGGATCGGCGTTGTAACCCTAGAACATGTGTTTTATGCCTGGAAATATAATTTACTGGGGTGTTCTTGGAGGGCTTGGAACGGATTAGCCCTTTTACATGTAAAATGTGTTCCAAGATACGAAAAACTCATAATATGAAGGCCGCCTCGGAACGGATTAATTTCGTATCTCGAGGTACCACTGTACTATATGTATGTACGTATATACTCATATATATATATATATATATATATATATATATATATATATATATATATATATATATATATATATATACATACACACATATATACCAACTCTGTCTGTCTATCTGTCTTTTTTCCTCTTTCTTCTCCCTAACACCCGTCTACTCTCTCATTTTCTCTCCCTGTCAACCCCTATTGAAACCATCCTCTTTGATGTCATTGATGTTTACTCTATAGTATTCTTTTCCAATGATAAGTCAAATGTATACAGATATTTGTAAAGTGACCAAGTCTACGGGCATGGCCAGCCCCATTACACGGGCAGAACCAGCACTGTTTCATGGAATCCCTTCTCACCCTTCGGAGGGGGGAAGTAGAAATTTTGGGAACCCGGGCTCCCGGGGTTTCCGTGCTCCCGAACATAGGTCTCGACCTTCCCGGTGGAAACCCATCTCCGTTCCGAATCTCAGTCCCGTCAGACCGACGGCCCCGGGGCGCCATACCATTCATACATACATACAGACACACATTGCCAAATATATATATATATATATATATATATATATATATATATATATATATATATATATATATATATATATATATATATATATATATACATACATTCTTACATCCATAAAGTTTCCTTCAACGCATCCATGCTGAATAACACGTAGAGCTATCTACTATTATACATACCAGAGGAGCGTGGATGTATGAAACTCAATTAACTCCCTCGAAATGAAACCAAATTGGAAGTTGTCAGTCTCCGAAAATACTGAATATCATCAGTCTGTTTCATTAGACATTTCTCTGAATGTATTGGCAGTGATACCTTCGGTCTGCCCAAGTTCAATCTTTTTCTTGAATGGCCTGCTTCAAGGACCTCGTTTTTTGTTATACAAATTCTGATGCAACTGTAGTAAAGATTAACGATTTTAACTGTGTTAATAACTATATGCTAAAATATATATTTTAAGAATAATACTTACGAATGAGGTCTAACATTAGATTTATCTTCAATTTTTACCTCTAATTGCCTGCTTGAAGCACCCCATTTTTATGGATAAATTTTGATGGAACTGTTGCATTGATAAACAATTTTAACTGTGTTAATAACTATATACTAGGTTATATATATTTTGGGATATTTCTTCTTAAACCCTCTTTTCGAATTCTCGATTTGCCTTCTTGAAGTGCATCTTGTTTCGATACCCAAGTTTTGATGCAGCTGTAGTGAAGTTTAAATTTTTAACTGCATTTATAACAATATTCTAAGACATATACATAAAGAATTAGGTCTCACTGTATCCGCGTGATTAAATATAAAGGACGTGATTGTTCTTCGTAGTCTTCGTTGGGTTCTCTCTGAGGAACTCTCACTGACACCAGATCATCTCGATGCCAGACGATTATCCCGCAAAGTCAAAGAGAAAGATAATTTTGTTCTCAAACAATAAAATTACGAGATTATCTCCTAGAGTTAAGTTAACAAAAGTAATCATTTATTTTTATGACGAGAACATGCGGGTAATTCTTTGAGTTTCATGATTTAGAAATATGATGTATTGATTATACAGAATTTTTTTCCCATGAGTATTTGTAACGTTTGGAAAATTACTTTAAAAAATTGAATTCTCTTCTATATAGATAAGTTTGACCACAAAGAAAGAGAGAGAGAGAGAGAGAGAGAGAGAGAGAGAGAGAGAGAGAGAGAGAGAGAGAGAGAGGATTGTATGCTCTCCGTTTATGTTTTCGACTCTTCTATTTATACTTTTTAATTCTGCTGCATTTGCAGCAGCAAGGCAACATAAAGTGTTTTTACTTCCATGTTTATTGCAACATTCTTAGTATAATGAGATGTGCATTGTGTAGTTTTAAAATAATCCTTATCCATTACGTCATATATTATGTGTTTGTGTGTATTTATGCTTGTAAGTGTGCATGTGTTTACCATTTCTGCTGCTTGTGTCTGTCTTTATTCCTACTATCTACACCCTCCTCCCTCAGATACCAACACCTCACACCCTGTCATTCGCTCTCCAGTCAGAGAGACACGACTCCATAAGGACACTATATTTAAAGGAGACGTCCCAGTCTTCTCAGTAGGATATAATCCTCTCAGAGTCTTCCCCGTAGGCTATTATCCGCTACGATATGATCCTCTCTCAGATGGATAAGCTCTGGAGTAATGCTGGCGCGAACGAGATCCTATTGGCATTTCCGGTTGGTACCGACAGGATCTGAGAAATGGAAAGGAACTCTCTGCTTGAGCGATATCCTTGCATTTTGTCGCGTTAAATTTCGTCTCTCGTGGATAAATGAAGGGAATAAATTATTGTTCTCTCATCATTATTTAGAATGTAACGTGTTTTCTCTCATGATTATTAAAAGCGTAACTTTGAAGCAGTGATATATCAGCTATAAATCATTCTAATTTCAAATTTCATTGGTATCCCTAATTTTCTACATTTATTTTACGTTATTTTGGGTCGAGAAAGAGTGAGGCAGCAGCTACCAATTGCAAATTGGTTTTCTCATTTTTGCTTTATTCTTCTTTATGGTAATTTTGTTTTTATTATTTTTTTCGGATTGTTATATTTTCATAGTTACTGTGTTTGATATTATTTCTAACTTACTATGAACACTTATCTGCATATAATATGTAACGTTTTGAAAGAACAGTATATTCTTTGAAAGCTAAGATTTCAAGTCATTGGCCTCTATATGCTTATTCCAAATGAACAGACGTTTATCTCCCCAATAATAATAATAATAATAATAATAATAATAATATAATGAATAATAATAATAATATAGTAATAGTAATAGTAGTAATAGTAATAGTAATATAATAGTAATAAAATATGTTTATGTTTGTGGTTATTTATAATATTTCAATCGTGAATATCCCAAAAACTTAAGACATTTAACTAATTTTCCAAAAATCAGATACGTGTAAGAAAACCGCTTCGTCTGTGTGACTGTCGAAAGCCTCGTCTAGCGATACAAAAGGAACCGTAAAAATATCAGTTCGAGTAACTTATTAAAATTGGTATGAAATATGACTCCCAAGTGCAGTGGAGATGAAAATTCCACCTCATTTTGAAGGAGGAATTTTTTCTTTACTTCTTTATTTCTGGGGAATTCCTGGAGATCCTGTAAGTGAGGGTTTCATATTGCGGGAGATCTACGTCATTTTTCTTGGGCCATTTGGAGCGGAATCTCTCTCTCTCTCTCTCTCTCTCTCTCTCTCTCTCTCTCTCTCTCTCTCTCTCTCTCTCTCTCTCTCCTTCTTCTTCTCTTCTTCTTCTCTTCTTCTTCTTCTTCTTCTTCTTCCACAAGAGCATTCAGGAATTACCTAAAGCGATTGCCATATTGTATTAGTATATAGTGAAATAAATATTCATACTAAGTACTATATAATAAGTCTTAATAAGACTAAGCTTCTGCTTCTGAAATTTCTGAACTTTGAAAGGGTTTAGTGACCGTTAGAACTTTAATGTTCAACAGTTATCTCTTTTCTTTATCTATAACAGTATCTAACTGTTTTTAAAAAAATTCCCTTATTTTAAACTTTGGATAATTAGGAAAGATTATAAAATGATTTGAAAAATCCTGGCTTCTCATTTTGACAGAATTATTACGGGATTTCACAGCTGGAAAACAAAATAGAAAGAAAATTATTTTGCATTTGAAATTCATCAGTGTTAAAAAATGGTCCTACATCGTATGTGTTTGAGAGCAACTCCAGTAACGATAATTATCGCCGGAGACCACAGTTCGAAAAGTTTGACGATTGGATTTCCTAGCGTCATTGTGTTCGTGTATCCTGAAAACGTTAAGCCAGAATGTTGAATGGGGAAAGGGAAAAGGTGATGAAAGCGGAAAATAACCTCTCGTTTGTCGTTGTCATTTTTCGTAACTTAAAAAAAAAAAAAAAAAAAAAAAAAAAAAAAAAAGGGCAAGGGAAGCACTTTGAACAAAACGCACCATTAAGGGAACGTGTTTTTCGCCCTCAAGGGAATGATAGTAATTTTGTTGTGAAGTTTGTCGCTGGAACGCTTTAGTGAATTATTTACCAAAAAATTGATGCAGTGTTCGATGACATGATGGTTATCATATACAAATACATATATGCATATATATACATATTCTTATAGATAAACATGCATAGGTACGTACTAGAAACATCAAAAGATACTTGATCTTCTTCGGTCTCACCATCTCACATATCTTCGAGAGGACTGGTTCAGAATGGCAGAAATTCACAACATGATTAGGTTACTTGCCAAGAACAGAATAGAATGTAATGGAGCCCCAAACTATGGAATGTATTACCAGCATCGTAGCTGGAAGAGAATGTGGGTGTGTCTCCAAGACAGGGGCGGGCGTGTCGCTTGATCTTGTACGGGGTGGCATCCGGCCTGACTTTGGGTAGTCTCTTAATGAATAGTTATGCTGTTGTCATTTAGGCCAAACGTAGTATTCTCCTTCAGATCTGACTATTTCCTTGTATGTTAATAGTTTATATACATTTCTTTATATTTATTTATTAATTTGCTGATAAATGATTTCATCTTTCTGTGTTTCCTATTACCTTCTGATTTTTCTTTCTAATGAACACCATATTCTTTGGAGGCTTGAATTTTAAGTCAATGGCCCCTTTGGTGGCCTTGTTCCATATGAAGAGGTTCATCGTCCGTACAACAATAATAATGATTTCTTTCAAAGTGAGCTGATTAACTTTATACAACTTAATATCTTGATTTTCACATTCAATCACGATTTTAGAAAAACGTAACTTACATATTTCGCTTTTATATACGTTATCGGATACACACTTTTTTGCATTTGTTAACTTATTAGAGAACCGTGTTATCTGATAAAAAGGAAAGTTGCACTGTTTTCATGTCTGAATGCTATACATTTTATTTATTTCACTTTTCCAAATATTTGCTAATTTCTTCAACATAGATTCTGTCAAATAATTGACATAAGATTTGATAAGAATATCCTTTGATTTTGTCAGAACAGTTGTTATATCCTATTTAAATAAAAAGTTCTTTTTATCAAACTGGGGAATATCTTGAACGTTGTTACCGCGAGGCTGTTTGAAGAGATTTTTATGACATATTTATGGTTTTTGTTTCATTAAAATAAAATGTAATTTCCCGTCCACAGTTCATTGTCTATTTCACTATCCGACGTTTCAGTTTCTTGTCTATAGTTGAAACTGGAGCTTAAGTATGTAGAAATATATATATTCTCATAAAACTTTTATGCAAATACACAATTCGAGACTCATTCAGCGACTTGGGAAACGCGGCAGCCGTCATTTCGAATCTCTGGATAAGGCGAGAATGATGCGCGTGTAGTTTAGAATAAGTCGATTCCGGTTTCCCCGTCGAAATAATAAGTTGAATATTGGAGCTGATTTTGAGATGAGATCATTCAGGAGTGCATCGGAGATGGCTGGCCATTAGTTCCTCTATGTATTTTTGTAATATGGATAGGGAATCGCACATATTTCAATATACTTTGGTAAATGGAGAGAGAGAGAGAGAGAGAGAGAGAGAGAGAGAGAGAGAGAGAGAGAGAAGATGCCATAATTAATTGTACCATCTTTCCCTTAATAATTTATTTTTTTTAATCCCCATTCTTCCTTTTTTGGAAATACTACTACTATCACTAATATCATCTTCAAGCGCTTAAGAGATCAGAGATCTGCTGTCTTCGTCGGTCAAAGATTTCTTGCTGAGTACACCAACATTTTATTTCAGGTGTCTCCTCTTTTTTTGTACATCGACGCAGACTTTTCGTAGACATATATTCATATTCTAGATAATAATAATAAAATAATAATAATAATAATAATAATAAATAATAATAATTAATAATAATAATAATAAAATAATAACCAATGGAATCCAGTCCTCCCAGCAGTTCCCATCTCTGGAAAATGTCCTGTAGGACTGGACGAAACGTTGCGTTGGAGATAGAGAGAGAGACCGAGAGAGGTGGAGGGAGAGGAGGAGAATCGAGAGAGGAGAGAGAGAGAGAGAGAGAGAGAGAGAGAGGAACATTATATAACAAAAATATAACAATAAACACCAAGTAATAAAAATAATAATAATTTGCTCTAAGGGGTCCAAAATATTATAAGTGTTAAAAGTTTGTGTAATACTGTACAAAAGCTTTCAAAACCCATCTCTGGGTTCATCTTCAGTCCAAATAACAATAATAATAATAATAATAAAACCGCATATTTCATTCCCTCCTTAGATATATAAAACCCTCCAATCGCGACCAATTATTTATGCTAATTAATGATTTTAGTAATTCCAGTACAAAAAGATGGAGTTATCGGAACTGCCATTGACAGTCCAAAAATGCGTCTCTCTCCACCGACATAATTTCCGGATTTGGTTTCTCTCTTGACAGTCGTTCAAATAAAAATTGGCCGCTCCACTAACAGGATTCTCTGAATCTTTCTATTTCCTTATGTAAATCATTCGCTTTTAAAACGAAAATAATTTTATAGTAAGATAAAAGCATAATGAGATGTTATTTTAGAGACGGGAAAACCATATTATGTTAAACAACCGTCTAAAGCAGCCAATATGAAAGATTTATAGTTGGGGAGGTTTTCTTCCGTGTAACTTAATCAATTCCATTTTTATTGCTTCTTTACAAGCCGTGGTCCCTTTATCCGAGATAAATCTTGATTTCAACCGCTGCTCTGTACAATGGAAAAACAAAAACATAAATTCAAATAAAAAAATAAGGAAACTTAAATTTCTCTTTTTCGGAGGTATTTTTTTTGTTTTTGTCTATATAACTATAATGTTTGTGCCGTTCCCAATGCCACTAATATCAAGGTAAATATATACGTTAGTAAATATGTTGGTAAATATATTGTAAATTTGGTAAAAACTCTTCATTACAAGATCTTTGGCCTTAAAATGAACTTAGTTCGAAATGGTGGAAAAGACATATTTACCTACAAAAAGCAAATAGTGAAAGGTCTTACGCTTTTCAAGTATTCTTAATTGATGATGATGATGATGATGATGATGAATGACTGCTAAGGCTGATTGATTTACCATAAGCATTTCCACACTCATATTTCATCCTGTTTTCTAAGGACGTTAGCGTATATATTTTCATAATGTTTGCGTAGTAATATTATCAAATTCCCGACTGCCTCTTCTAAATTTATTTAGAATAAAAGACTCAGGCTAAAGACTGAGCGCTGTGACCTATGAGGTCATTCAGCGCTGAAAGGGAAATTGAGAACTGAATGGTTTGAAAGGTGTAACAGGAGGAAAACCTCAAAGCAGGTGCTCCATGTTTAGAGAGGGTGGAAAGTAAGATGGAAGTGAATGTGAACGGAGATCCAGTAAAAGGAATGAAAGGGGTTGCAGCTAATGGCCGAAGAGATGCTGCAAAGAACCTGGAGTAATGCCTACAGTGCATCCCGTAAGGCGCACTAATGGCACTATCCCCTTAAGTTGTCAAACTGTAATGACGTTTTTTAGGTGATCCCTATCGCTTTAAAGATATTGGTGAATAATCATCTTTTGCTAACGATCACTCTTTATAGACACGTATAATCAAGAAAAAATGAAACTCTTTCTGTGTACCTTCTCATCATTCCTCTTCGTCATGGTCCTTTATTCCCAAAATAAGAGACAAAGTTTAATTGACTTGGTGACACTTCCGGGAAAAGTCCCCCATCTGACGGACCTTTCCAAGTTTCTCTCTGGCAAACTTATTTCAACTCCGGACATCCTCAAGCATCTGTCAACTGACATTTACTCCAGCTGGTTTTAGGAAATTAAGAGAAATGTGGTGTCGTGAATGAGCGTCTCTCTCTCTCTCTCTCTCTCTCTCTCTCTCTCTCTCTCTCTCTCTCTCTCTCACACACACACACACACACACACAGATGGCGTTGTATTGCGAGTACTCCTGCTCTAGTGCGTAAACTCAAGCTCAATATTTTGGTGAATAATTGTTGTTCTTCCGACAGGTACAAACATTATTGATTGTAAAGCGTCAGTGCATGATGTGAAGCTTCGGTTTTGTTCAATAAAGCGTAGAAATAGATAGATTAGAACTCGTTTCAAGACCTAAACCACCAAATTCTCCCTGTAACAAGTTTTCTTGTTCTGCGCATGCGCAGTGAAGGCGACAGCAGACGAACTTTGGACGCCATAACAATAATCTTGTGAGTTTGGTCAATATTTATTTTCTTGAAAGTAACTTAGAATAATTTTTACAATTTTAACAGTGATAAAATGTAGGGCAATGAGTGACATTTTCAAGTCTTCGGTGCATCACCAGGTAGGAAAGTCTGGTTTTCTAATGAGCCACGAAGTGATATTACACTCAGTTTTATGAGGTTTAATTTTCTGATGTTTTGCGAAGTGATAGGCTAATAATTTCCATTGCACTCAGTTTTGCAAGGTTTTCATATGATTCACGAAGTGATAGTTTCCATTGCACTCAGGTTTGGGTTTATAATGATTGATGAAGTGCTAATGCACTCGGTTGCGGAAGGTCTGGTTTTCTTATGATACGAAATGATAGGCCTATTGCCTCCTTTGCAATCAGTTACGTAAGGTCTAGTTTTTATGATTCACGAAATGATAGGCCTATTGTGCTCCATTACACTCAGTTACGTGATATCTGGTTTTTATGACTCACGCAGTGATAGACCTATTGTCTGCATCACACTCAGGTGCACGAGTCAGGTTTTCTTATGATTCACGAAGTGCTACGCTAATTGTCTTCTTCGAAATAAATTGCTCAAAGTGACACCGAGTCCTCCAGTGACATTAAAACCGGGAATCAGAGAAAGATTCTGAAGATTCTCGCCGATTCCAATATGGCTGCACCATCCACTACCCTACGTTTCGTGTAATGAGGCAATACGTTTCCCGGTCTCGCTCTCTCAGCAGATTCTCTCTGGCCCTGGCTGCGTTATTATCCTCCATTTTCCATTCCTTTTCTTTTTTATGACAAAACTCATGCTCAGGAACACTTCATAACAATAACCTGGACGCCATTGTCTGCATCCATGGAGAGAAAGACAGATGGAAACGGCTTTGCAGTTTCTGAAGTGTTAGGACATTTTCAAGTCTCTCTTCGTCAACAAACATTGCTTTTTTTATTTCATCAATTGTTCTTTGCTTCTTTGATGGAATCAACATTTTTCTTGTGTGCCTTCGTTTATTGGTGTCGTTTATTTTTTTTTTAGTGTTAGAACAGTTTAATGGTACTAGCCGGTTGGATTGCAGTCCCATCAGTGCATCTTTTGCGGAACACTGCAGACATTACTTTGCAGCGTCCCTTCGGCCCATAGCTGCAACCCCTTTCATTCTTTTTACTGTACCTCCGTTCGTATTCTCGTTCTTCCATTTTACTCCCCACCTTCTCCTAACAATTATTTCATAGTGCGACTGCGAGGCTTTCATTCTATTACACATTTGAATAAACCTTTTCACTCTCAGTTTCCCTTTCAGCGCAGTATTTACCCCAGCGCTTGGCATTTGTCCTAAATTTTATATTCCAATTCCAATATTCATAAATCCCATTAATTCGTTTTGGTATCCTTTTTAGCCCTGAGGACATCATATAAGAAGAAGCAGTAAGGGACATTGAGTTTTGGCTTTGCCTGGGGGCCGGGGGACGTTTTTTTTTTTTTTATTTTTTTTTTTTGGGGGGGGTTTTTTTTTTTTTTTTTTTTGGGGGGGGGAAGTATGTGCATACGAACATAGAAAATTTAATTCTAATCCGTGTGTCAACCTTTTCTTAGACGGGATTTCTTATAAGTTAACAAAATAGATATATAGATATAAACACAAGTAAATGATTAAAATGACTAAAATAATTGATAAAGGAAAAATTAAATGAACGAAGAGAGAAAATAGGATTGGTGGCGAATCGTAAAGGCTGTGGATGACAGGTCTCGTTAAAATATCCAGGATTTATTTATAGGACTCATTATTTGGAGGAAAATCTGTCCAGAGCAAGAAGGTCCTGCCGAACTTCCGGCAGACGTCGGATTTACGAATTTTGTCGCTACTGTTGATCCGCTTCAGAGATTTGACAGTTTTCTCGAGATCACCTCATTGGGAGCAGAATATTACATTTAAGGAGAGAGAGAGAGAGAGAGAGAGAGAGAGAGAGAGAGAGAGAGAGAGAGAGAGAGATCAGTCTCAAAGAACTGGGAAAAATATTTGAGTCACTATAGAGAGAGAGAGAGAGACAGACAGACAGACAGACAGAGAGAGAGAGAGACAGACAGACAGAGAGAGAGAGAGACCATAATATAGGTAATATATTTGATTGTCAAAATAACAAGAATAATGGGATCCTCTAGGATATATCAAGAAAAGGTATATAACAAATTTGATTGGGTACTTTAGCCCCCCTCACTAGCTGAAATACAAAGACCGAAGGGGGCATGTTGCAGATACCCTACCCATATATGTATATAGAATTTTTTTTAAAAAAAATTTTTTTTTATTTTTCCATCAATCTGGAAAACACGTCCCCAGTATTTGACTTTGGTTTCAAGCGAAGGAAAACAGTGAACGCAAAGATTTAAGTCTTTGAATGGACTTTGTTCACCAAGAAACAATATCCATTGTTCGATTGGGAAAAGGGAACATTTGCAATTGAATTATGCGACGAAAAAAGTAGATTATTTGTTCTTCTTGTCCCCTGCACTCTTGGTAATGGACTCCTTCGTAAATAACCACTCATTTGCATCATGGAAGGTAAATGCGCCCAAGATTGCAAAGAATTTAGATACCGAAAGTTCCGTAAACACTAAATATTGTCAAGACTGCATAAATAGTTTGAAATTGTGTTAGGGTCTACGCTGTTCCCCCATGTTTGAGATTTCTGTGTATTTTACTCTTTTATTTCCATTTTGATCTGTTTATGCACTTATTAATTTTTATTTTTTTAGTCTTGTCTAATAACTGATGTATTTTCGCTCTTATTTCTTATTATCTTATGCTGCTTCTTTCTATTGAATACCTGAATATCGTATACACTGGAAGCTCGAATTTCAAGTGAATGGCCCCTGTGGGCTTGTTCCACATGAATAGGGCTCATCTCCTGATAATAATAATATAATAATAATAATAATAATAATAATAATAATAATAATAATAATAATAATAATAATAATCAATAATAATAATAGCCCGGCACTTGCACAGAACCAGTACAAAAAGAGGCATGATTCAGTAGCAAAAGCCCTCCACTGGAGCCTGTGCAAGAAACATCAGCTACCTTGCAGTAATAAGTGGTACGAGCACCAACCTGAAGGAGTGATAGAAAACGATCAGGCAAAGATCCTCTGGGACTATGGTATCAGAACGGATAGGGTGATACGTGCAAACAGACCAGACGTGACGTTGATTGACAAAGTAGAAAGTATCACTCATTGATGTCGCAATACCATGGGACACCAGAGTTGAAGAGAAAGAGATGGAAAAAAATGATAAGTATCAAGATCTGAAAATAGAAATAAGAAGGATATGGGATATGCCAGTGGAAATCGTACCCATAATCATAGGAGCACTAGGCACGATCCCAAGATCCCTGAAAAGGAATCTAGAAAAACTAGAGGCTGAAGTAGCTCCAGGACTCATGCAGAAGAGTGTGATCCTAGAAACGGCACACATAGTAAGAAAAGTGATGGACTCCTAAGGAGGCAGGATGCAACCCGGAACCCCACACTATAAATACCACCCAGTCGAATTGGAGGACTGTGATAGAGCAAAAATAATAATAATAATAATAATAAATAAAGTCTTCATAGTAGCACGAGTCTTCAAATGGAGAAACAAATCCACAGTTACGTAAATGTACATATATTTAAATTAAAAACAGCAACAATAGCTTTCGGGAATCTGTTCGGTTACCTTATCAATCCGAACTTATTCCTGACAGCTATCCTTGCTGTTTTTAAATTTAAATATATGTACATGTCCATAACTGTGGATTTGTTTCTCCAATAATAATAATGATAAAATAATAATAATAATAATAATAATAATAATAATAATAATAATAATAATAATAATAATAATAATAATAATAATAATAATAATAATAATAATAATATGTTTTATTAAAAGTAATTGCTGCCTCAGCTGCATTAATTTTATACAGGTTCTTCTCTATTTTTCTAATTATTGCTTTCTCATTGTTGCTTAAACTGGTGAGCAACGCACCGAAGGTTGACATATCTCAATTAGGTAGAACGATTGGATTTTATTGGTAAAAATTTTCAGTCGGGGTAGTCAAATTTTCGGCTATATCCCGTAGAGTTTATTATAGATAGAATTGATGTTAAATTCTATTTCTTTTCTATTCTTTCTATTCCTTTCCGGACGTTTCGTCTGAATAAACCTCAGACATCCTCTTGGGCGGAGGTGTGTGAAGGACTGAAGTGAGAAGGTTGTTGTTGTTGTTGTTGTATTAAGCCAACACTTCTTGTTGGCACGGGCCTTTCCCTTGTTCGGCCCGTAGGTGACTGAAAAGATTCTTAGGTACTGGTTAGTTTTTTGAAATTGGAAATATCTTTAGTTGTAGAGATAGGAGTGGACAGGGGAAGGATGATGGTGTCAGTAAGAGAGGGCCATCATGTCATATTATAGAAGAAGTTTGAATGAGTGTAAGGCTTTCGAAAATCAGAGAAGCGGTGCAGGTGGGGTTGTCCAACCCTTTACTCCCTTGGGTCCCTGCGGGAGGATTTTAGTTGTAGGTAAAGTTTTTTAAAAGAATGATAGTGGATGATGTGGATAGAGCCTTACAATGAGGGGATGTGATGAGGGTGATTGATTTTATTAGTTTGATTACCTTGGTGGAGGTAGGTTGTAGAGCACCTGGGCATATGCTCTTCTAAGTTTTCTATGATTGTCTTTGTGACTGTGGCAGCTGCATGCTCAGCATCTTGTGCAGGTACTGCATTTTGTGCTGCACCTCTTAGCTGTGCTGTTTCTCTGCATTCCAGCAGGTAGTGAAGGAGTGGTTGCTGTGTTTCTTCTTGACAGTGTTCACATGGTCTGACACTGTTTTCCACAATTTCCCAGCAGGCTTTATATCCTAGCCTGAGTCTGTGGATGATCACAGCAAGTTTTCTTGGTGTGTGCCTCTATGGGAGGAGGCACTAGACCAGTCGATTTCTTATACCATCTGGCAGACGGTGAGTTTTTCTTTTCTACCCACTCAAGATGGTCATTTATCAATTTTTCTTTGCAGAGTGGTTTCATTGCATTTTTGACTTGTTGCAGTGCAGGTTGTATATGTACTTGCACTCTGTCAATGTGTTTTGTACTTCTGGCTAGCTCATCAGCCCTCTCATTGCCTGGAATTCCTATGTGACTGGGTATCCAGTTTAAGGTGACAGGTCTTCCTCTTTCGCTGTGCTGGTGTAGCAGTGTTTTAATTCCAGCCAGCAGTGCCTTATTTTCTTTAATTTTCTGTTGTTGCAGGGCTTGCATTGAGGACTTTGAGTCTGTGTGGATGATTACAGGCCCTACTTCATTCTCCAGTGAGTACAGCAGTGCCTGTCTTATTGCTGTTAACTCTGTCTGCATAGTGGAGGCGTGGTGTTGAGGTCCTCCAGCAGGCTGTGAAGTTTCTTGAATATACTGCAGCTCCCGTAGTTTGATTCTCAGGATCTACAGTGCCATCAGTGTAGTATGTTTGTGCCCCTATGGTCTCAGTGTTTCTGATTGCTTCATAGGCTGCCGCTCTTAGCTCTTCTCCTGTGCAGTCCTCTTTTGCTCTTGGCAGGCTTGTGTATTTGTATATTGTAGTGTCCTTCTTCCAGGGTGGTAGTTGTTGTGTGCCCTGTGTTGTGTCTGGACCTAGTTGCAGCAGTGTTTCTGCCATGCCTAGACTTTGATGTTGTCACTTTGGTCCATACCATAGGAACTCGAAGTCTGAATCTGTGGGTGTTGGACAAAGTTCCTCTCTTGTTCTTTTCTTAGAGATGGAGTCTCTTTCTGAGAGGAACATCTTGGCCATTGTGCTTACATTTCGCTGTGCAATCCTATCCTCTAGCTTTGGCAGGTTAGTTTCAAGCCTGAGGTTGCACAGTCTTGTCCATGTAGGTGCTCCTAGCATGAGTCTCATTGCATTGTTTTGAATGACCTCCAGTGATTCTTTCTGAGCCTCTGTCAGCCTCATCAGAGGTGGGGGCAGCATAGTCCACCAATGTTCTGGTGCAGGCTAGGTAGTACTTCCTTTGTATGTGTTCATTTGCTCCTTCCTTCAGGGATGACATGTATCTCATGGCAGCAAGTCTTGCATTTGCTCTTTCTCTCAAGTACTTGATTTTCTTCCTTGAAAGTTGGCTGTGACCTATGCCTACAGTATAGTACATGTAGCTGTCTACCCATTCTATGGGCTCAGCTCCTATTGTTAGTGGTTGCAGTGGTCTGTGGGCTTTTATTGTCATGGCCTTTGTTTTATTTATGTTTATTTTTAGGCCTAGCTCATTTGATTTATCGTTGATGTCATTGAGTGCCCTTTGCATTCTGGGTACTCTAACAGCTCCTCTTGCTACTACACACACATCGTCGGCATAGATGAAGATTTCTACGCCTTCTGGAAGCTGCAGGGAGGCTATATTCTCCATTAGTATATTGAATAAAAATGGACTCAGAATTCCTCCCTGTAGACATCACTCCTTGGAATTTTACTCTGGCCTGCCTTCTCAGCACGTAGTTTTTTGTCCAGGCTAGTAAGTGTCCTTGGACTCCCATCCTTACTACTGATTGTAGTATGCTGCTGGACTGGCTAGTTCAAAAGCCTTTTCAGAATCTATGAAGACTACTGTGGCCTTCTTCTGATTTATATAGCTGAGAACATCTGTTATGCACTCTGTAGTTCCGACTCCTTCCTGATATGCATATAGCTGCTTGTGCAGTGGACCAATCTTGTACTTCATTTTATTTAGTACCATTTTTTCTCCAGTTTTCTCAATGCATGACACCAATGCGATTGGTCTTGGGTTCTCTGGATCTTTAGGTTTGGGGATTGGGTGCGTGTCTTGCTGCCGCCAGGTTTTGTGGTCTTGTGTGCTCGAATGTGTGTTTTTGTTCAGGATTCTCAGAAAGGCTGTTTCTCCTGCAGGACCCATTTTGCTGATCATGGTGTATGTTATCTGTCTGCTCCTGGTGCTGTGTCTCTGCCAACTTTAAAAACTGCTTTCAGTTCCTCTACTGTGTAAGGGATGTCAGTATCGTCTGGTCTGTGGCAGGCCGCATCGATCTCCTCCCATCAAATCAGTGCTAGTTGATCCTGAATTCTTCTTGTTTCAGGGGAGAGGTTACCTGAGCTAGTCCTATTGGCGAAGGATGTTGCCAGTCTTTCCGCTTCTTCTAGTGGGTGAGGGTGAGTTGCTACGGGTGTTCTCTTCTTTCCGGCTACTCTGTTCAGCCACTTCCATAGCTCCGAGAGAGATGTGTACTGTGATAGTTTTGTACACCATTCCATCCACTTTTCAATTCTTATCTCTTGCAGCTGCTGTTGAACATCATTTTTTGACTGCTTGTAGTAGTTCCCTGTTTTCTGTTGTCCTTGCTTTTCCTATAAATTTTTGTTACCCTGTTCAGTAGGGTTTTCAGTCTTCTTACTTCTGGACAGTAGTACCAGGAGTCTTTGTAGATGTGGTCTCTTCTTCCTACTCTCATGGGCATTGCTGATCTATGTCTTCTGGAGGTGTGTATTGTGCTGCCCACTCTTCGAGGGCTAGACGAAACACAACCCAATCTGCTAGGTCTTGGTTCCATGTCGAAGGGGGTGGCGGTATTGGCGGTAGTTGCTGCATCTCCAGCTCTGTTACTGTGGCAAAGTGGTCGCTCACTAATGTCGTGTGTACTTGCCACCTTGTTAGGTGTCTGATTGTTGTTGTGGCAAATGTCAAATCTAATCTGCCTCCTCGTATGCGTGTTAGGTTTTGCACCCTGAGTTGAGTAGTGAGACTCCTTCAAACTCATCTAGAGAGAAGGCTATGTGCTCTCCAGGTTGGTTTGTGCGGGCCCGATGGGGATGATAGCAAGAGGGTGATGCGCGTTGAAGTCCCCAAATATAATTGTTGGTGATTCTGCTGCATGTGCGAAGAGCTGTGTGAGCTGCAGTTCTCCTGGTTCTTCTCTATGTATTTTTCTATATATGTTGTATATATCTATCCTCTGGTTTAGCAGTGTGATTCTCACGGCTAGGGTTTCCACATTGTTGCCACAGGGGATTGGGTTGTGTGTTCTTGCTGTTGGGATTGTATTCTTGACGAGAATTGCCAATCCTCTGTCTGTGCCTACACATGGTGTTGTGTAGACATTATATCCAGTTATTCTGAATTTTGTCCCAGTTGTTAGCATGGTTTCTTGCAGTAGAATGATGTCCACATTTTCTGTTTTGCAGACTGCAATTAGTGTAGCTGCCTGTGTCCTTATTCCACCAGCGTTCCAATTGATGATTTTCAGCATGATTGGTACGTTGAGGAGAACTGTCTGGGGTCCCTTGGTGCGAATGTTATTCCAGTTTCCTCTGTCATGCCTTCAGTGGTTGATGGTGATGATGAGGGTGAGTTGGATGAGTTGAGGGTGTGGTTTATTTGTTCAGAGGATGTGGAAGGTGAGGGGTTGAGGGCGGATGTGGAAGGTAGAGGTGAGGGGGTTTGAGGAGTGGGTTTTGGTGCAGCTTGGGTCGCTGCCTCCTGCATAGTGGTAGAGGGGGAGGGGGACTTGGAAGCTCCTTTGATGAGCTCTTAAGAAGTACTTCTATGCACTCTTGGATAGTTTCTGCATTGATGTCTCCCTTTATGATGTGTTCGGAGAAGTCTGTCAATCTGTCCCTGAGATCGATTGTTTTGATGTATATAGACCTTGGCAATGGTTTAGGTGCCTGAGGATTTGTTTGCTGGGGGGAGGGTCTTCTTGATGCAGACCTGGAGCTGTTTCTTTTCCTGCTGGGTCCTGCTTCCCTCCTGGATTCCTCCAGCTCTTCCCTGGTATAGAACCTTCTTCTGGGCTGAGGTTTTGGTGCTGCCCTTCCTCTTGACAAGCTCCTCTCTCTTCTGGTTTCTTTGGGCAGAGTGGCCTTTACTCTTGCCAGTCTCTCCGGGCATCCCCAGGCCATGGCGATGTGTGCCTTGCTGCAGTTGGGGCACTTCGGTGTTTGTGGTCTCCCCTGCTTTCCTTTTGGCAATGCAGTCTTCAGTTGGATGTTTTCCTGCTGCATATTGCACAGGTCTCTTGCTTTGCCTGACATTGGCTCTTATGGTGCCCAAATTTCTGGCACTTGAAGCACCTTAGGGGTTCCGGGTAGTAAGTTTTCACCCCATATCTCCCGAACCACTCCCAGATCAACTCTTTCTGGGGATGGTCCCTACGAAGGTGACTAGTACAGCCTTGGTAAGTATACCTTGTTTATTCTTCATTCTAATCGCAGCTGTCACATTGGCTGCGCTCGTTAGGTGGCTTTCAGGCATTTCAAGTGGGTAGCCAACCACTACTGCTTTCTTAATTCTCTCTTCTTCTTTCAGTTCCTTGATGTTGATTGCTGTCGTGTTCCTCAGGGTGATGATCGTTTTCGTATCTCTGGATGAGATGGTCCACTGACCCTGCTTGTTGGGCTTAGCCTGAAATTGCAGGTTTTTGAACCTGGTCTGGAAGGCTGCTATGGCTCTGAATCCTTCAGCTGAATTGTTTGCAATGACCCTGAAGTGGGTCATTTTCTCCCTGATTTGGTTTCCATTAGCGTTCTTTTCCGGAGCATTTTCCTTAAAGCTGGTTTTCTTCTCCTGCTTTCTTGTTCTTTTTGAGGTAACGGTGGTCCACTCCTGGTCGTCGTCGTCCTCCTTCGTCCTCTTTTTCCTTAGGTCTTCAGTCGCTTCCATCTTGGTGGTCACTTCTTGTTCTTGTATTCGTTGAGGTTCCATGTCCGTCATCGTTAGGGTGCTTCCAAGTCAAAGAGGGGGGTTGAAGGATAGGCAGTGTGCCTGGTTTAGGTTTGTCCAACCCTTTAAGCCCTAGGGCACCAGGCAAAGTGAAAGTTAGAGTGGAAAATGAAATTAAAGAACCTGAAACTGTAACTGTAATCAATTATTGTTATTATTATTATTATTATTACTTTCTGACTCTTTTTACTTTATTGTTATTATTATTTTATTATTATTACTGTAACAATATATATTAGATATATATATATTATAATATCACTATAAAAATACTTGTGCTTTACTTTACTCTACTTGACTTTCTTTTACTTTACTCTACTTTACTTTATTATTACTATTTTTTTTCTTTCTAATGCTGTTTTAAAATAGTTTAATTATTATTATTGTAATATTTTCTTTTCTGCTTGAAGGGGGCCCTATCTAGCCTATTGGTAGCTGTTTACTGACTGCAGCAGTTGCAGCTGGGGAATCTCCTTACTGCTCTCCGAGCACTAAGACGACCCAGTAGTCAAGTCCTACAGTCAGGGAGGTCCTTAAGATGGGGAAGGAATAATAAAACACAAAACAGTTTACTGTTTTCAAGTACACACACACACTCAACAACTTTTCTCTTGGCTTATAGTGCCAATCCTCTCAAACACCTATCTCCTATCCTAGGTTCTTGGCTTATAGGCGCCAAGCCTATCAGTCCTGTGCCACTTGCCACAGACGGCGAGAGTGGGAGATTTTGACTCTTGGGTCTGCTTCAACTGGAGTTTTAAGAACCACAACGGCTACCGATTTTCCACAGGAGAGTCTGTTAGTAATGGAAGGTTATTTGGAATTAGAGACTTATTTAAAGTCAGTCGTTATTTCCTTATAATATTGGCTGAATCTCAGCAAATAATTATTAGGCAAAGCCTTCAAATTTGCAGCAGGCGACGCTGGGGACGCCCTTCGGCAGTCTACTCTGCAGGAGAGGCAGCAGGGGCGGCCCTACAGGAGAGCAGACAGCAGGCAGCAGCGGCGGCGGCGGCGGCGGCGGCAGCAGCCAGCAGCAGCAGTCAACAGGCCCTTGGGAAGCAGCAGCGGCGGCAGAAGTCGTCGGCAGGCCCTCGGGAATCGGCAGCGGCAGCAGCAGCAGCAGCAGGCAGTATCCAGCAGCAGTCGGCAGGCAGGTCTCAGGGAGGAGAAGTTCTTCTCACTGTGGGATCAGTGAGAGAACTGTGTGAGAAATGAGAAGGTGAGTCCAGCTGCTTATATTGCGGTGGCGCAGCGGGGGCGTCGTGCCGCTGCCTTTTCATTGGCTCGTGGGTGGGGAGCTTCTTTTTCATTGGCTGCCTGGCTGCGGGCTCAAGCCAGCTCCCGATCGCATGCTCAGCAGGCGCGCCGATCTTCTCAGCTGCATATCATCGCACGCCGGGCTTCGTTTGATTGGCTAAAGGCCGCGTGACGTCACTGCTGGTATTATGCATCGTATTAATGTCACTGCTGGTATTATCCATCGTATTAATGTCGTCTTGGATTGGGGCATTTTCGGGCGGCGATATGGTGATGTTTGCCGTTATTGGAGTGTTTCTTCGGGTGCAGGTCGGGAGCAAAAAGGCCTCTGTGTCGTGTTCATGGAGGGCTTTTGTTCATGGATGAGAACGCCTCCAGGAGGCGCAGACGTCGAGGGTCGGGTGCTCTCCCTATTATCCTGGTGTTACGGATGATACAGTCGCGGGAGATTGTGTCTCGGTGGGCGGTGAGGGCGTGGTTTTTGATAGCCCCTTCTTGGGCATGACAGGAGATTCTCTTCGCAAGACGCATGGTAGTCATTCCAATGTACTTCCCAGGACATCCTCGGGCGGGGGGCATATGTATTGGTATAACTACGTTCGTCTGCTTGAGGGGGTCTCCTGATGGTGGTGAGGGGTTATTTTCATGAAAGGGTCTTTTGTGGTTTTTGTTTTACGGTTTTTGTAGTATATTATAAGGTCCACTATCTTGCCTTCTTCAATGGGGAGGATGTTTTCCTTAATGATCTCGTCGCCTTCTCCTCCCTCGCGGTATTGAGAAGTGCATGAAGGCCCTATAATATAGCGTTGATGTTCTCGTGGTAGCGGTCGTGGGTCTTGTTCCTCATTCACCATCGTTTCGAGGGCGGTACGCACTTCTCGATTGATGAGCTTATTGGAATACCCGTTATTCACGAGCATCTGTGAAGCTCTATCAAGCTCGAGGTGTGTGTCCTGCCAGGTGGAACAATGGGAGAGGGCCCCTTTTCACAAACGGCCCTGACAGTAGTGTTCTTAAACCTGTCTGGACACTCGCTATTCCCCGTTGAGGCACATTCCTAATTAGTTTTCTTCGTGTAGACAGAAGTGCGGAGACCGTCTTCTGTCTTCGTTATAAGGACGTCGAGGAAGGGGAGCCGATCGTTGGTGCTAAAACTCGACTGTATAGTTTTTAGCACGCTGCATTGCTGGAATCGGCGACGTAGGGCTTCTACCTCATCCTCGGTGTCGACTTGCACGAAGATATCGTCTATGTAACGGGCGTATTTGCGGGGGTGCTGGCTCTGGGCGAAGACCCTCTCTTCTACGGTGCCCATATAGAAGTTGGCAAAAAGGACTCCCAGAGGAGAGCCCATGGCAACGCCATCTTTCTGACGGAACATCTGTCCTCGGTGGGTGGAGAAGGGAGCCCTCTTAATACAGATGTCCAGCAAGGTGCGCAAAGAGGCTTCTGGGATATTGAGTGGGGCCCTCGACGGGTCTCGGTAAACTCTATCCATGATGATGTCAATGGTCTCGTCACCGAGAACGTTGGCAAATAGGGATTCTACGTCGAGGGATGCTATGATGCCGGTGCCGGGGAGTCGCGAATTTCTTCAAGGAACTCCACGATGAACTCAGGCTATAGCGCGGCTCGGGACGTAGGGAGTCAAAATTTGATTGAGGCGCTTGGCCAAGGCGTAAGTAGGGGGCGTCTGGCTGATAATCGGGCAGAGAGGGTTGCCTTCCTTATGGGTTTTCACATTCCCATAGAGGTAACCAAGGCTGAAGTCCCCTTGGATGGGCGGAAGGTGGACTGCGTTGGTTGCGGCATTAATGGTACTGATGACACGGTTGGCATCCCTTTTGATGTCTTCCGTAGGGTTCCGTGTGAGACGTTCAAACTTTGAGGAGTCGGACAGGATAGCGTCGAGCTTCTCATGGTATTCCTTCGTTGTTATTAAGACGAAAACGCCGTCTTATCTGCCCGTCGCACAGTAATGTCTTCTTTGGCCTTCAACTCCTTAGCTGCTTCCTTCATCTCTCGGGTGAAGATGCCACTGGTGTGTGGCCCCCTCTCCGTGAGGGCTTCGGCGAGCAGGAGGGGCTGGAGGGCGTCTGTTGTTCGGACAATATTCCGGGTCTCGAGCTGTTGGATGGAGTCGAGCAGGAGTTCGATCTCAAGTCTTTTCTCATGTTGCTTAGGCTTAGACATGAAGTGGCAGTTAAGCCCTAGTCGAAGCAGAGCGTCTTGGTCGGGAGAAGGTTGGAAGTCAGTGAGATTGATGTAGCCTTGAGTACGCTGTGGGACTCGCAGCTTGCCGCCGTTTGAGCAGCGATCATCTTTCGCATGACCCCTTTATGCGTTTTTTCATATCTTCGTCTCAGAGGCGGGTAAGGCAGGCATCA
>NC_087211.1:1818674-1823674 GCF_015104395.2 Macrobrachium nipponense | reverse complement strand
TATATTGTATATATATATAATATATTATATATATATTATATATCTATATATATATACATTATATATATTATATATATATATAGATATATCTATTATATATATATATATATATATAATATATATATTGTATGTATATGTATATGTATATATTTTAGGATATATATATATATATATATTAAAAAAAATAATTTATTATATATATATATATATAATAGTATATATATATATATTATATGTATTTATGTTTGTATGCATGTATCAACAAGTTTTAAGGCAATTAAAACTATGAGGGTGATGTACGAAATGTTCTGACTTCATTAAAAGAAACAGGTTTGATGTAACTGTACTGTAACTAACTTTGCAAAACAGACAGTGTATAATTACATTAAAATATTCTGCTAAAGCAAGTTGTAAAACACCAAATGAATTGAAAAAGAAAATTGAGCCACCCCCTTCCCCCCACACACACACACAAAAAAAAAACTTAATTAAAATAAAAAATGTATCTGTTAAAATCTCTGGACGGCCTGGAGAGAGAGAGAGAGAGAGCGAGAGAGAGAGAGAGAGATAGAGAGAGAGAGAGAGAGAGGCTGATTTATGCTGAGCGCACCGTGAGATGGGTATGCAATTCACGGGCATTACCTGAGAGCGAAATTCGCGTCGGTAATTGCCTGCGGAAAAGTTACACATTTAACGTCGGTTTACTTAGGTAACTGATTCTCTTTCAAAGGGAAAGCAATGACTCCACTTATCTTCAGCTACGAGATATATATATATATATATATATATATATATATATATATATATATATATATATATATATATATATATATATATATATATATGTAGTATATGTAATAACTGAATCACGAAAGTTAGGAACGTGATAAATCCATAAATAAAGATAAATGCCACGAAGGAAAAATAAACGAAGGAAGTCTGCAAGATCTTTCGACTTTAAAAAGTCCTTTACTGAGGCAGATACTGACATAAATACGAGAAAAGACAATACAAGAAGGTTCGTATAACTGACAGATAGGGATTATAAAGGGATTAGTACCTAGAATCCGACACTCCTGGAAGATAAGAAACCTTCCCAAACAAGCATAAACAATGGGTGCAATTAAAGGTTTAAGACAATCATCTCAGATACAATTTCCAGACAATTAAAGGATTATAGGTGACAGCTATTCGGAACTTAGTAAACAAAACCATATTCACAAAACATGACAGACATACATTACAACAAAATTTAATAATCTAATAAGGCAACTGATTTTTATTTAAGTCAGTAATTATATCTTTAAGGTCATTCTTAACATGTTACAGATGCAAGGGTCTAAATGAAAAAGGCCACGACTAACATTGAAATTAAAATGAAAAGTAAGTTGATTAAAGAATGTTAATAAAAAATGGCCCCAGAGAAAGCAACAACATAATATATAAAATTCCATGTATGGGATTGTCCCTCATTCTATCTCGGACAGTCCAGCAAGGGCTTAGAAGTAAGGCTAAGCCAGCCTAAATACTCTGTAAAAACTGGGCAAAAATCTAATGCATTATTCATTCATTTAAGTGAAAACAACCACCGAATTAATTGGATTGATAGTTCAGTAATTGCATGGTCAAGAGATGTCTATCACAAAATCTTTTAGAATCTGCTTTAATACAACTTACTTTTCATTGTAATTTCAATGTTAGTCGTGGCCTTTTTCATTTAGACCCTTGTATCTGTAACATGTTTAAGAATGACCTCAAAGATATAATTACTGACTTAAATAAAAATCATTGCCTTAGAGTTATAAATTTTGTTGTAATGTATGTCTGTCATGTTTTGTGAATATGGTTTGTTTACCAAGTTCCGAATAGCTGTCACCTATAATCCTTTAATTGTCTGGAAATTGTATCTGAGATGATTGTCTTAAACCTCCTTCGTTTATTTTTCCTTCGTGGCATTTATCTTTTTTATTGATATATAGTATAACGATATATAATATTATATCATAGTATAATTGAATATATAGATATATATATAGATTAATTATCTCTAATATATACATACTATTTACATATAATAATATAGATCTATATATATATATATTTATATATATAATATATATAGATATAATTTAATATATTATATATATATGTAAATATGTATATATTATTTATAGATAATATATTATATATTTTTATATATATATATATGAATATATATATATATATAATATATATATACATAATTCTAACATTTATATATATACATATAATATATAATGTATATATATATATATATATATATATATAGATATATAATTTATATATTAGATATATATATATATTATATATATATTATATGGTAATATTATAAGTATATATATATTATATATATATATATATATTATATAGTATAATGAGGATATAAATTATATATTAGATATATATATAAATGTAGGATTATATTATATATATATATAATATATATATAGATATATAGTTATATATTATTATAGGTATGTAGAATATAATAATATTATATCTATTATATTAATATAAATAGATATATTTATTATATATATATATATAATATATAGATATAGATATATATATTATACTAATATATATATATGAATATATAATACTTATAAATTATATTAATTAATATATAAAAATGAAATTAATAGGTCTGTATGATAAATATATTATAAATACATATAATATTATAGTCTATATATATATATATATATAATATATTCAGTTAATAAACAAGAAAAAAATTAAATATTCAAATAGATGATCCAACAAAAAATTGAAATTTTAGATCCTGGCTGAGCATAGCACAATTCCTCGCGATTGTGAGTGTATCCTGAAGAGTCATTGAATATATTATATAAAAAGAATACATTTGAATACAAAAATAAACCTATACATTATTATTAATATGACCGAGAATTCTCTGCGAAGAGGCTCTTGACGATGTGAGGAAGGTAATAAAAATGTCTGTACGATAGAAAGCGACTTGCATGTATGGTTTGAATGGTCGTGGTATTATGATTTAGCTGATATTTAGGGAAAAAGGGTCATATTTGACGAAGGGACAGGTTAGGGAAAGGTGAGTTGATTATATAATGTTTAGTATGTACGGAAGTTCGACACTGAATCAATGACAACACACAAACACGCACACTTATCCACATACACACGCATTCCAAGACCGAGTTTATTAGGCAGTGTATCTAAACTCTCTTCAAAAATAGGCTTCTTTTGTGTGCTGGGGGAAATTCTGCTTGCCCTCTCATCTGCGCCTCTCTGAAAATGTTTTTGGAAATCTGAGGCCCAGAGTTTGAGTTTCAAAAATAGGTTGCTACAGAAACACTAACTAGACCCAGATAGAGAGCCGACGTACTCTAGAAATCTGAGGTACAGAATTTGGAGCTTTAAAAAACTAACATTTGCTACAGCAACCCAAACGAGACTCGGATAGAGGAGACAAAAGTAGAAAAACAAAAAAAAATTATCTGGAGCCTGTCCCTGTAAGAATGTCATTTTTTCCATTTCAGTGTTGACAGATTTTTATTTTCGATTCTTGGCACAAAAACCTTCTGGAATGCTCGTTGCTTTATGAATTCGTGGTACCCTGTGAGAGGCAAAGTATGTGCTTGGTCAAGCATTTATATTGCTTCCGACGATTTCTAAACCAAATGATCGCTTGCTGTTAAATACACAGTTGTATAAATACGACTAAAATTGCGTTGTTTGGTTGCAAATATCCGAGATGTATACAGTATTGCACCAGCCCTGGTATTTTTTCTTTAGAAAATGTAAGGTAGCTGGTCATCTAAATTAGAATTTTTCTGAATATAGACAGGTCGTACACATCGCTAAACGAGACCGTTTATTTTTCATCGGAGCTATAGAAAGAGAAGATCAAGCGATGATATTCAGTTTTTATCAACGTGACCCGAGAACAGCCGAGTGAGATCTTATATTTCCAACAGTTAGAAGAAAAACCCGTCCAGCCTTTATGTGAAAAGTTTGCCCATTCGTCCTCACAGTCAGAATAATTTACGTCGTAGAGGATTTAAAACTCCCTTAACGAGAGAGAGAAATGAGTAGAGTTGCTGTCGGCTTCATGAAGCCTCATAGATCTCTACACAGCTGCCTCCGGAGTAGTTTCAGCTTCTGAAGGAAAATTAATGGTTTCTTAAGATCTTGAAAGGTGTTTTAGCCGCGTTCCTATAACTGCAGTGCTATCCATTTGCTAGATTCAGCCGTATTTAGATTAAATTATAGAAAGATTACAAAAATAGTGGAAAAAATTAAAATTATTTTGATTGAAAGTTTTTACGAATAATCTGAATTTAAAATTGTAATATTGATATAAATATAAATGTAAAATAGGAACTTAAATAAATATGCATATAAAGTATTAAGTTAATCGACATAAATAAAAGATAGCAAATTTAATTGCTGAAATATAAAATTAGTTAATTGAATTTTAGAAATAAGTACAACTTAAAATCTATGAGTATGAATTTGAAATAGGAATTTTATGAATATAATATTCATAGATACAAATAAAAAATATGAAATAAGTGTTAAAATATAAAATTTGTCAACGAAATTCTATAAGTAAGAACCACTTTGAAGCTATGGTTATAAATTTAAAATAGTTTTTATAATTATTTATATAAAATATAACATTCGTAAATATGAATGTAAAATATGAAATATTAATTGTAAAAAATTAAAATATGTCAGTAAAATTATAGAGATTAATGACACTCACAACTGGCTATATTACATAACATACCTAAGATTATTTCTGATGATTCATCTACACACTAATATCATTTGGTTTCATTGTAAAACTGAACAAAAGGCAGAAATTTAAGTTTCGCGTTTTAATCCTTAACCGCGGAATGGAAGGAGCAAGCAATGAATAATGAACGCCCATTTATGCGGGGAGGCCACAGTGCCATTATGCTAAGCAGGCACTC
>NC_087211.1:1808674-1816174 GCF_015104395.2 Macrobrachium nipponense | reverse complement strand
GTCGTGGTGGTGGGGGGGGGGGGGGGGGGGGAGGGGGGGGGAGGCTCAGTGATTTCTGAAGCGTTTTTAATGACGGAGGCGAATCAGGACTCGTCGCTCTAATTAACTTTTATCGAAATAAGTGATTTTTTAGCTTGAGTCGAATTTACCAATACTTTCCCGATATTTGCTGCTGAAATTGAATGGGACTCTAGGGAGGAATCACGGTGTAGGATTATACCTCTGACTCCTTCAAAAAGTGAATTTAAAAAAAAACTTGTTCAGTATTATTTTTCCGAGGATGGCAAGGAATATTCATGTGTTATTGTGTTTAACCTAAATGGTGTTTGTATTCCATATCATTATTGGGTCTGTGATTGTAGCCGTGGGAATCCTCGTAATAAATTAGGAAATAATAAGAGAGAGAGAGAGAGAGAGAGAGAGAGAGAGAGAGAGAGAGAGAGAGAGAGAGAGAGTAGATATGTTGTAAAAACATAAAATAATTCTATATTGACGGTAGCAGTGGGAAACTGCATAATTATAAAAATATTAGAAGAGAGAGAGAGAGAGAGAGAGAGAGAGAGAGACCGAGAGAGAAAGAGAGAGAGAGAGAGAGAAATAAAAATATATTATTATATATATATATATATATATATATATATATATATATATATATATATATATATATATATATATATATTATTTCATTTACTAATTTAGAAAAACGACAGGTATTTGCTTCATTCGATAAAGAAGTAAAGATAAAGCATTTGCTTGAAAAAATGAAAGATTAAACTACAAAGAAATAAATACGAGTTATTAAGATATTGAACGTAATTATTTCATAAATAGCCAAGGTAACTGGACTGCCTCTCGAATTAAACAGAGAAATGTCACTATGAAACACGATAAACAAAGACAATCTTCCATTCAGACCCATCGTTTCATGCGCCGGAGCTTTCAATTACAAAATTTCTAAATGGTTAGCTGGCCTCCTTTCTCCTTTTTTAGGCACTTTTTCTCCCAGTCACATCAAACATTCGGAAGACTTTTGTCACAAATTCAGAGAAGCACATATACCACTTCACAACATAAAACTTTTAAGCCTTGACGTAGACTCCCTATTCACAAAGTACCAGTACAGGACGTTCTTCAGTTTTTAAGGGAAAAATTATACCCCCTATTCAGATCATTTCCCTTTGGCACTTGACAAAATAATAAAGTTAGTTGAATTATGTGCATCTATATAAAATAACGTATTTTCATTCGGGGAATCATTCTACAAGCAAAAATTCGGGTGTAGTATGGGTAGTCCTTTAAGTCCTATTTTAGCCAATCTGTACATGGAATACTTTGAAACTACAGTAATAAATGCAATAAAACCCAAAAACATGCTGTGGATGAGATACGTGGATGACATACTAACATTTTGGGATAATAAGTGGGGTAATTTTAATGAATTCCTCTCAAAATTAAACGCATTAGTTCCCAGCATCAAATTTAAAGTTGAATGGGAAACAGACAACAAAATTCCTTTTCTTGATGTTTTAATAATCAGAGACACGACAGAATACAAATTTACCATATACAGAAAACCAACGTTCTCACTTTCATATATTCACTACTTTAGCTATCATGACAATACTATCAAGATAGGTCTAGCTAGCAACCTATTCTTAAGAGCCTTACGAATTTGTTCCCCAGATTTCCTGGAAAAAGAATTCGAACTAATTCGCAAGCAACTTTCATCTTTAAAGTATCCTGACCATATAATTGAGAAAGCAATTCAAAAAGCAAACGTAATTTTCTACCGACCCCCTAAAGACAAGACCAGAGACACACCCAACAATAAAATAAAAATTCCCCACCTGGAGACGATTAGAGTAACTCACACCCTTGGGAAATCCAACCCTTTTGCATTTACCTACCCAAATACCTTAGCCAAATCCCTGATTAACGTCCAACAAAAGCACACCGCCCAAAGACTCTGGGGTAAATGAGATCCCATGCCAGGACTGTGACCAATCTTACATCGGATTTACAGGTAAATCACTTCCCCAGGGATTAATACAACACAAACGGTCAGTTAGGTATGGACAACAGAACGGCGGCTATTTTCAATCATATAAATGAACATAACCATAGAATAAACTGGAATATGTCACGTGTAATTTATAGCAGCAACTGCCGTACAAGAGTCAAATGATGGAATCGGCCTTAATAAAAGAGAAGCAGGTAATGACATCTCAAAAGGGAATTGGACATCGGACATCGTCGACGCAGTGTTCATTCAACCAACGCTTAAGAAGATTAAAGGAAGATTATCAGCGGGGGTGACCTAAATTGGCTTACTTGTGGACGAATCTCTTGGTATAAATACCACCTTTTCTGTAAACTTTTCTCATTCATATACCTGAAGAGAGAGACAGCAGTCTCTGAAATATAGTACTTTTCTCTCTACATTTTGGTGTTTTTATGGGCTCCTTTTATTAGATATATATATATATATATATATATTATATATATATATATATATATATATATATAGATATATATATATAGATATATATGGTACCAGAGTCTGAAGAAGAAGAAGAAGAAGAAGAAGAAGAAAAAGAAATGAGAGACCTAACTCTAATCTTTGTCTTAGTCCACCCTGCATCCGCGAGTCGCATTCCAGAAGGAAGAAAACGGCGTCCCTCTCTGGCTGCTGAGCATATCTGGCAACCTCGTAAATTACAAGGGACTTAATGCTGCAGCATCTTTTTAGGAGTCTCTACTCATATTTTAAGAAGGTCGACGTTATCCTAATGCCATTTAAGAAGAGGGAGGTGAATTTAGGGGTGGGTGGGGGGGGGCTACTGGGAATGAGAACTTTCTTTACTGATGTCATGTACTTTCCTTTTTTCTTTCTCAAGGGAACTTAAGGCCTTGATTTTCGATTTTTTTTTTCATTCAGGATGTCAGGTAACTGCCAAGGTATCCGTAGTTGATGTGGTTCAAATGCCTTGTTATTAAATATTAATGATTAAATATTTAGTATAACAAAAGACGTAGGACACTAAGCCTACACACGAAGATGACTTATTTTAATAGTACTTTAAATGAATGGAAATTTAAATATCACAAATATTTCGTAATCATCATTAGAAAGAGATGGTGTGTTTTGCGTTGACTGTGAATACAAATTTGACTGCTTAAGTAACTAGTGATTGGAAATTTGAGATTATGCTATTAGTGTTGCTACTTCATAGAAAATAATATCCACTAAAGTAGAATTGAAACTTTATTCCACAGAAACGATATGGATTAAAAAAAATTATTTTCTTCATCTCTTCCCAATATCTTAATCCGTTCAGACGCAGCCGCTTTGATTATGTTGACCTTTTAAATGAACGCAGCTCAGAAGATGATATGCTGACTGACACCTATGTGGATTTAGTCATTACCGAAGCGAGGCGACAGTTATAGTTTGATACCATTTTGTCCTTTCATTTGGCTCATTCGTTTTTCGGTCTTGAAGACGGTTCTGGCACCATATTTGCTTAAATCATTGTAATTAAGGCTAACGCTGAACGTCAGCCTCTGTTGTGATGTAAAGGCTTAATTTAAAGGCTAAAATTGCAGTCATTTCAGTTTACTCGACAATCTGGGCACGTATTTACGTTACATTATACATAGCAATGAATGAATGAATGAAGGAATGAATATATCTTTTATTTATTATTATAACAACTGTAGGCACCACTAAAGGATATTTGCATCGTCCCTTCGGGCCCTAGCTGCACCAATATTTTAGCCTTTTACTTCACCTCCTTTCCATTTTCCGTTCTTCCACCTTGCTGTCCAACCACTCCAACTCCTTCTGTTTGCCGCCTGGAATGGCAGAAAGTGCCTCTCCAGTGTTTTGCTCCTATAGCTGTATTTTCATTAATCAAATCATCATTCATCATGTCTCGGTCTCGCGTGATTTTCTTGGTGTCCGTGATATGAAATGACTCTTTCATTGTGCTGTGTTTTTAAGGAAAGTTCCTTTTAAAACCGTTTTCATTCCCAGTAATCGGTGCCTTAATCAAGGCCTTTACAGTCTCTCATCTACGAAAGAAGACGAAAGCCATAGAGAGAGAGAGAGAGAGAGAGAGAGAGAGAGAGAGAGAGAGAGAGAGAGAGAGAGGCGACTCGGCTCTTCTGGGGAAAATTATATTGGGAAACGCTTTTGTCTTTGACTTTGGAGCAGTCCTCATTTACAGTGCCTAGAGATCTTAGAATAATGAAATGTGGGGAATTGTGAGATATTTCCCAACTGAGGCCCTCTGAGGAAGTCTGTGACTTCTCTCACGGGCAACTGGAGTTCACACCTAGACGTGCGACATATTCCACGTCCCTCTCCTTTCTTTAGAGTTTAACAGAGAAATAGAGTTTCGTGGTTGATACTTTAGAAAGTCGGTATTAATTATTCTTACCATTTTTTTTTCAGTTCCCAGTGTGTACACAAGTGAGTAGCAAATGTTCTTGTTTTGTTTCATGTCGACAAAGTAATGATAAATTTAGCTTTTGTTATGGTAATGGCGCCTGTAGGTTTATTCCGTATGAATAGGGGGTTATCTTCTGAATAATAATAATAATAATAATAATAATAATAAAATAATAATAATAATAATAATAATAATACAAACATACATAGATGCGCTTTTCTACGCGTAAAAAGTAGTTGGGGGGTTGGGGGTGGGTGTTCGACTCTCATCAGGGGTGGTTTCCTCGCAGGAGACAAAATGAGTTTTAGAGGAACAAAGCAAATTCTCTCCCAGAGATCATTACCCAGGGGGCGCCACAAAGCCCGGATGAAAGCAGAACTGATTCCAAATCAGAAAATCCTTCCGGATATGTCGAAGATTTTTAGGTTTGCAGACTCTAATGTAATCTGTGTATGTGGTTACACTTCTATATATAATCGTATATGTCCGTATATATATATATATATATATATATATATATATATATATATATATATATATATATATATATATATATATATCTATATATATGTGTGTGTGTGTGTGTGTGTGTGTGTGTGTGTGTGTGTGGTGAGTGTGTTTGTGTAAAGAATATGTGGGCATAATCTTTTTTTTATAATGTATCCTATTGAACGGTATAAATGAAAATATAGATGTTCTACATGGTATGGAATAGCCCAGACTCATTATTTAGGAACGGGATTCATCGCCCCATATTTCTTACTAAAAAAACCTAGACCCTTATCCATTTGGAAGGAGCCAACCGGGGCCACTGACTTGAAATTCAGTCTCCCAAAAGAAAATACTGAAGAACATAGTTTAGGATGATTTTTTATTTTTATTTTTCGTGCGTATCCAAGAAACTATTGCAATGAACTGTCAGGTGTCATTCTTTAAGGATATTACCAAAAGAGCCCCGTAGGGTAGTAGTGCCATCAGTGAACCTCTCGCGGTGCACTGTAGGCATGATGTAAGGGTCTGTGCTGCGTCCCTTCAGCCCGTAGCGGCTACACCTTTCATTCCTTTTACTGTACCTCCGTTTATATGCTCTTTCTTCCATCTGACTTTCCATCACACATTTAAAACCTTTTTCATTTTCATATTTATTTCAGCACTGAATGACCTCATAGATCCCAGCGCTTGCTTGGCCTTTGGCCTAAATCTTATATTCTTATTACCAAAATAGAGACACCTGAGCACCCAGCTGTTTCCCGGCAGTTTTCGTAAATAAAGCTTTAATTCAAAAGAAACACTTTCCGGTTTTTGTCCTGTCTGGTTTATGGACGTAACATATTATGCTGCCTCTGTGACATTCAGCCCCGTCTCTGACTTGGGAGAGAGACATTCTTGTAAAAATGACTTTTTCTAGAGCACTGCGGATAAGGGACTGTTTGCCGCACCATGTAGCCATGATCTAATTTTTTTTTTTACGATTAAAGGGACTATAAACATGAAATAGATATTCCGCTCTTCGACCAGAGAGATACATTCGTGTTCAAAAATTTTTTTCTCTTCAAGAACCTTGAGGATAAGGACTTCTCGCCGCACTGTATAGCTAGAATCCAGTTATATATTATAAAATAAGCTGTTAACATAAAACATTCGATGTATGTAGTTTGATAATCGTCTTCAAAGTGAATTAGATGAACATGATATTGTTCCTTGATTTTTCTCCTTCGTGTGTAGCCTACATGAACTGTGGGCTTTTGGCGGAAGCACAGATGGTTGCATTAGTTATCCAATGAAGTTTAAAAAAGTCCACAAATAGAAAACAAATGTATCTAATTTTGTTCTGCAATTTTTGGCTTTTCGGGTTTCAATGTTGGGCGCTGATCTGTTATCATCTGTTTACTCACTCTTTTACGTAAGCAAGAAAGAGTACATTTAATTTTAATTCATCATGAGAACATATCCTTTTTTAATTCATGAAAAGAAAATGTCGTTTTTTTTAATTCATAAATAGTAAATGTCCTCTTTTTAATACAAAATAAGAAAGAAGCTGGTTTTCTTAGTCGCCGTACTTTTGGTATTCAGGGGATGATATTATAATGCATTAGATATTTTAGTTCGCTTTTTACAAGTTTTTAATTATTTTTCTGCAAAAATCGAATGTAAAATTATACCCATAACCTCATGGAAGAGGATATTCTAATAACTATTTACTATTTATTTATTTATTTATGTTAGTCGATTAGCCCTCGTCCTTATAAGCTTAACTGCGGTTCTTCGTGACGATTAAGTCGGTTCAGAATAAAAAATAAATAAAATAAAGTTTTATTAAACTGCAATAATAATAATAGGTTCATGTTCAGCAGCTGCACGAAACCTCAGACAAGCTATTGTATCCCTTTTAACGATGGTCCTGTAGCAATTGCCCTCATTACAACTGTGAAGGTATATTACCCGTCCCTCTCTCATTTCCCTTTGTTTTCCCGTGACATTGACCTTGAATAATTGCCACATTGTCCCCGGCAGTTGGGACTCAGAGGTTTGGAAAAACTAAGCCCTATTAATAATAATAATAGTCCCCGGCAGAGTTTCAAAATTGACAACAGAAGAATCGAATGATGACTCTGCGAGGAAGACGGAGAGCAGCATTTCCGAGGAAATTAACTTGAAAAAAAAATAAATAAATAAGATGATCACCTCTTTTTAACAACTCACAGACAAGTGTTTGAAGTGTTCAAATAGGTCTCGCCTTTTCAACATCTAACAATCAAGTTAATTAAGTATTCTAAGAGATGATATCTTTTTTTTTTATAGCAAATCTCAGTTAACTTTTTATAAGTGGCCAAACACATGATTTTTTTTTTTAATAAAATGGGAATCTATCAGATATCCCCAATTTCCTCCCAGAGCTAAAAGCAGAAATTAAAATATGCTACTGATTCTAGGACAAAATGATAAGCCATTTGACCTTTCAAATAAGCCCTCCGAAAGAATGAGAATAAAAAAAAAGTAAAAAAAATAAAGCTCGAAGAAATGTCGGGAAAGACCTGATTCTCGT
>NC_087211.1:1801174-1803674 GCF_015104395.2 Macrobrachium nipponense | reverse complement strand
ATATATATATGAATGTGTGTGTGCCCCCTCAAATGATGTATAAAATCATAGACAAAAGAATAAGATACATTTCGTGAACTTCCCTTCTTTACGCATTACATTTCAAACACTGAGTCGACGAAATCTCAAGTGGGGGTGTTTGCAAGTCAGCCCTGATCTGCATAATCATATGTCCCGATCCTTAATGGCAATCGAAAGACGAACGGATTGGTGAAAGAATTCGCTCTCCTAAAAAGAAAATGTGTATTTTCTCTCTTTCTCCTTCATTAACCAATTCACTAGAGCTCGCAATTTTTGATCTGCTTATTTCACATTGCCGATTTGCATAAAGTGAGTGCTGTCTTTGATCTTTGTTTTTATATTATTTTTTTCCTTCGAGGAAATCCTCTTTCTCTTGAGTCATTTCTTCGCCTGAATGACCTTTGTCTCGGGTGACGGGAGGGGCGAGAATCGAATCACAGGGTTGGTGGCATAAGCGTCAGGACTTTTCTCTCTGCCGACGGGAATAGTATGTTTTTGTTTAGTACTTTTTCCCTTTATCTTTTGTTATTCAGATAAAGGTTCAATTCGCCATATAACAAGGACATGGTTGTTGCTGTACTCTAATACGCCCCATTACTATTCCGGCGTTTGGGGCTTTCTGTCTTGGTCCTTTTCGCTCGTGGATTCCTTCTCCTGGTGGAGGTAAGTAAGCCACCTTATCTGCTTTAGCTATGGGTGACCTAGGGATGGGTGGCTGCCTGTCGTGAACATCTATAAATATTGGGGCATGACCCAGCTTTGCTTTCTACAAGCTAGTAAATGCCTTCTAAAGGAATGTGGTAGTGTTCCCTGGGTACTTCTTGCTGTGAGATTGACAGAACTCAACTGGGAATGTGAATTGTTTTACTACATTCATGCGCATCTCCTTCCGTCCCTGAAGATGGCGTTCATTGCTTCTACCTGGGCTGCTAATGGGTTGATCTTGGTGTAAACCTTGAGACTTACTTATCCTCCAGTGAGGGACTCTCGGGTTTATGCCTCTGATAACGATCCTTCTTAGGGCGCAGCATTCCTCCTCGCACGCAGACCCACAATGCAATGCAGGCGATGATAGATAACAAATGATTCTCTCTCATCTGTTGAAGTCATAGTTTGGTTGATTTTGTCAATTTTCCTTTCAGTTTGCAGTTTTGGAGATAAATCCGACGTTAACAAAGATTTTACGCAAATAATATGTTGTTGTTACGATTAAGATATGGATGTTTCTTCAGCAAAACTAGAGATACTATATTAATTATAATAATATATATATATATATATAAATATATATATATATTATATATTATATATATATTATATATATATATAGTAATATATATACTATATATATATATATATATATATACTATATATATATAATATATATATACTTACATATTGTATATATATCTATCTATATATATATATATATATATATACTATATATATATATATATATATATATATATATATATATATATATGTATTATATGTATATAATGTATATATATTATATAATATAATATATATATATATATATATATATATATATATATATCTTTATATATATTAGATATATATATATATATATCATATATATATAATATATATATATATATATCCTATATAATATATATATATAATATATATATATATATATATATAAACCATATATATATATAAATATATATATATATATATATACATAGATATATATATCTATATATATATATATCTATATACTATAATATATATATATATATATACACATATAATTAGGGCTGTTGCCTTGTATAATAAGGCGCCCTATGAGGTAATGTTAGGCTTGCGATAATCTTACGCTAAGTCGGTTTGTTATGCACTTCCATACTCATTGGAGTGTCTTGGGTTTGTAGATCACTTACGAAGTTGGTATTATCTTCTTTGGTTATGACGACGATTGTTTAAACTCATGATGATATCTTATTTCTGATGTGAGGTTTCTAGTAGAAAACACGAAGTATAAAAATACATATATTCTTCTGAGATTACATGGTGAAGATCAGGTATGATTGTACAGGTCTTCTAATGACGATGGCTTGATCGCTTCTGCCAATGATGATGGCTAATTCTGTTCTGTTCTGTCTACCATCTCGGTTACAAGTCATAAAGGAAGCAGACAGTAGCTCGAACATACGAACATACAATCAAATGACATAGTTACTAATCACGTAGGCTGCTTGAGCTATAGGTCATGGTGTTTGTCTCAAGCAAATGAATGACTACAGGTGACGGCATGTGATCTTAGCCTACTTTTATTGTATACGTCACATTTATCGTCTCTGGTCTGATCACATTCCTGCAAGCAATCTGGTTGACCTCTTTAGTTTTAGTCTTTTATATATATGGAATAACATTCCATATTTTTATTATGTAACTCTTACATATATATATATATATATATATATAATATATATATATATATATATATATATATATA
>NC_087211.1:1751174-1793674 GCF_015104395.2 Macrobrachium nipponense | reverse complement strand
TAAAGCTGAACAAAAGGCAGAAATTGAAGCCTTCCGGTTTAATCCTGAACCGTGGAATGGAAGGAGCCAGTAATGAATAATGAACGCCTATTTATGCAGGGCGGCCACAGTGCCAACATGCTAAGCAGATACTCAGTGGGTTTTGCGCCTTCCAGAGACTGGAACAACGCCTTCCAGAGACTGGAACGACGCCTTCCAGAGACTGGAACGACGCTTTCCAGAGTCTGGAACGACGCCTTCCAGAGACTGGAACGACGCCTTCCAGAGAAAGCAATGCGAAGACTGAAGAAGGAGATCTCGTACTTGATCGTGAATAACGCAAGCCGATTCACTAAATAGGTCACTGAACTGTTCAATAGTTAAGTCTTAGGTCTGTATATATGCAACAACGATTCTGTGACATTCGCATTTTCGAAAAAAAAGATGAAATTATAGTGGACGATTGAAACCAATTACCGGATCGTAATGATTGGCTCGTTATCCCACACAGGTCGGGGAGGGAGGTGCTAGGGGGGGAGGCGCAGCGATTTCTGAAGCATTATAATGACGGAGGCGAATCAGGGATTCGTCGCTCTAATTAACTTGTATCGAAATAAGTGATTTTTTAGCTTGAGTCGAATTGCCAATACCTTCCCGATATTTGCTGCTGAAATTGAATGGGACTCGAGGAGGGAATCACGGTGTAGGATTTATCCCTTAGATTCCTTCAAAACGTGAATTAAAAAAACCTTTTCACATTTATTTTGAGCATGATAAGGGATTATTCAAGGGTAATTATGTTCAAATGGTATTTATTTTTCATTTCACTATCGATGCTGCGACGGTAGTCTTGGGAAACTTCGTAAATAATTAGAAAAACAATTAAATGAGAAAGAAGAGAGAGAGAGAGATAGAGAGAGCGAGAGAGAGAGGAAGCCAAGTATATATATATATATATATATATATATATATATATATATATATATATATATATATATCTATATATATATATACATACATACACACACACATATATATATATATATATATATGATTATATATATATATATATATATATATATATATAGTATATATATATATATATAATATATATATATATATATATATATATATATATATATATATATGATCCATTTATACCATTTAGAAAAACGACAGGTATTTGCTACATTCGATAAAGAAGTAAAGATAATGCATTTCCTTGCAGAGGCTAAAAATTAAACTGCAAAGAAATTAATACGAGTTATTATTTATGATGGAAGACAAGAAAGGAATATCAATATAGAAGATAATAAAGTCTCCTATTTATAGGAGACAGCCTGCAAATGGCAACATACCCCGACTTTCAACGAGTGAAAACCAAATAGAGTTTGAAAAATGGAGTCGTGACATGCTTCGTGAGGGAGAGAGAGATAGAGAACTGACCTTACAGACCTTTCAGTTCGTTCGGGTTGCCCCAGGTCCCTCAGTGTGAGGCACCTCTAATGTCTACCAGAGAGTTGCTAGTACATCTTCCGGTATATTTTGCATCTTCCAATCTTGGATGGTCTGGGATGCAGTTTAGAAATTTGTCGAACTTATTCTTAAACACATCTACGCTCACTCCTGATATATTCTTCAGATGAGCTGGCAACGCATTAAATAGACGCTGCATTATCGATGCTGGTGCGTAGTGGATTAATGTCCTGTGTGCTTTCCTTATTTTTCCTGGTATAGTTTTGGGCACTATTAATCTACTTCTGCTTGCTCTTTCTGATATTTTTAGTTCCATGATGTTTTCTGTTATTCCTTCTATCTGTTTCCATGCCTGAATTATCATGTAGCGTTCTCTTCTCCTTTCTAGACTATATAATTTTAAGGATTGTAGTCTTTCCCAGTAGTCAAGGTCCTTAACTTCTTCTATTCTAGCTGTAAAGGACCTTTGTACACTCTCTATTTGTGCAATATCCTTTTGATAGTGTGGGTACCATATCATATTGCAATATTCAAGTGGACTACGAACATATGTTTTATAAAGCATAATCATGTGTTCAGCTTTTCTTTTTTTTGAAGTGCCGTAACAACATTCCCATTTTTGCTTTACATTTTGCCAAAAGAATTGCTATTTGATCATTGCATAACATGTTCCTATTCATCATCACACCAAGGTCTTTAACTGCTTCCTTATTTGTGATGGTCTCATTATTAGGTCCCCTATATGCATATAGCTTTCCTTCTCTGTCTCCATAATTTATTGATTCAAATTTATCAGAGTTAAATACCATCCTATTTACCTCTGCCCAATCATATACTTTGTTAAGGTCTCTTTGTAGAGCGTTCCTATCTTCATCACAAGTAATTTCTCTACTTATTCTTGTGTCGTCAGCGAAACTACTCACTACCGAATCCTTAAGATTACTGTCTATGTCTTCAATCATAATAACAATCAGTATTGCAGCTAACACCGTACCTTGTGGCACATCGGATATTACCTTGGTTTCATCCGATTTCTCATTGTTTGCAATAACTATCTGTTTTCTGTTGTGTAAAAATTCTTTTAACCATCTTCCTACTTTATCCACGATATTGTGTTTTCTAATTTTCTTCTTCGCTAATATATTATGGTCTACTTGGTCAAAGCTTTTGCAAAGTCTAGATAAACCACATCTGTTTCATTTCGCTTTTCATATTTTTGAATATGTTCTCACGGTGGACTAACAGTTGGGTTTGTGTACTTTTTCCGGGTACGAAACCGTGCTGTCCTATATTAAACGAGATTATTTTTTATTAAATGTTTCATAATATTTTTCTTCATTACCCTTTCATACACTTTCATAATATGTGATGTTAGACTCACAGGCCTATAATTACTTGCCTCTAGTCTTGATTCACTTTTGAAAGTATGGGTGATATATGCTAATTTGTGCTCATCATAAATCTTGCCTGTATCTACACTTTGTCTTAATAATATTGCAAGTGGCTTTGCGATAGAGTGAACTACTTTCTTTAACAAAATAGCAGGAACTCCATCAGGCCCTGCAGCAGCTCCATTTTTAATTTCATTAATTGCCTGCACAATATCAGCTTCATTAATTTCTATGTCAGCTAAATATTCACTATTTTCGTCCCTTACTTCTATATCATTATCTTCATTATCTATTCTAGGGGTGAATTCTCTCTTATATCGTTCTGCCAGTATGATGCAAATTTCCTTTTTCTCATTCATTAATCTCCCTTCAATTCTTAGAGGGCCTATTTCTATTTTTCTTTTATTCATCTTTTTCGCGTATGAGTATAATAGTTTGGGGTTTTGCTTGATTTTTATTAGGGGTTTTTCTTTCAAGTCCCGTTTTTCATTTTCTTTTGATTGTATAATCTTTTGTTCTGCATTTTCTATCTTACTTTTTAGTTCTACAACTTTCCATGCATTTTTTTCTTTTGCAAGACCTTTTTTCCACTTTCTGATTTTCTGGAACAAGATCCTTCTGTCTCTTGGTATGCATGACTGATGTTTACTTTTCTTCTTCGGTATATATTTATCCACTATTTTCTCTAATATTTTATATAATATCTCCGTATTTACCCTTATGTCATCACTTACGAAAATGTTATCCCAATCTTTGTTTAATTCTTCATTTATTTCTGACCATTTTATATTTTTACTGTAGAAGTTGTATTTTCCATATCCTTCCCACTTTTTCATTTCTTGCTTATCTCTGTTTTCACTTGCTTTGGAATGGACTGTTAATTCTATGACATTATGGCCTGAAATACTCGCATCATAAACTATTATTTCTTTAACATAATTCATCTCGTTCACAAATACTAGGTCTAAAGTATTTTCCTTTCTTGTTGGCAGGTGATTTATTTGTTGAATGTTGTATTCTAGTAGCATATCTAATAGCTTTTCGAATTGCCTCTTATCTTCTACACTACTATTACTCTCTTTTTTTATATGTATAAGTACAACCACAATCTCCTATTCGTTCTTTCCAGTCTACGAAAGGAAAGTTGAAGTCTCCAGATAGGAGAATAGTCCAGTCCTTGTGATTTCTACATATATCATCCAATTTTTCTATTATTAATCGTTAAACTCTTTAGTATTAGGAGGTCTAAATATTACTATGTTCATTAATTTTTCAGATTCAAATTCTACCGCTATTAGTTCACATTCTGAGTGACTATATTTCTCATATATTTTTCCTTGTTTTTTATCTTTCCCATATATTGCGGTTCCCCCTTGATTCCTATTTTTTTCTATATGATCTATAAGTTTGGAACCCTTTTATTTGATCATCATTCCCAGTCTCTTGGGAATACCAGGTTTCACTTATATTCAGTATATCTATTTTCTTTTCAATTTGGGTTAGTTCTTCTAAGTACTCTATTTTTCTTTTTGAGTTGCTCATAACTAAACCCTGCGCATTCATCACTATGATGGTTTGCGTGTTTTCTCCTTCATTTAATATTGGTAGTAATAAGGATTTTCCCATGTCTCTTTCCTGTTCTGGTATGTTGTTCTTTTTTTCATTTCCAGAAATTCTGACATTAAAAAATCCAACTTTTCCATAATATTTGATCTTCTTTCATCATAATTATTCATTTTGTGTCTGAATCTGCAATTTTCTCCGTTTCTGCAATATCCTCTTGCATAATAAATACAGTTATTATCTCTTGAGTAGAATTTTGGAGCTGATGCTTTGAAATATTTTGCTGACATCTCTGCATATCTCGTTGATGGCTTGCTTTTTTCTTTTACCTGATATTCTTTATTCCTCTCTTTATTTGTTTCTTTCTTATTTTGGATTTTATTACTTGATTGATTATTTATTTGATTATGATTCATGGCTACAGGGTGCATATATTTACATTTTTGTCGAACTTACATCCTTTTCCTTCTTTTAGGTTTTTGCATATTTTTGGATGCAGATCTCTGCAATCATCCTCATAGCCATCTAGGTATGCCCATTTACCATATATTTCATAGTTGTGACATACCTTAGGATGTTTGTAGTAACATCTTTCTCCAAATCTGTAATTCCCTCTTTTCAAAAGGTTGCAGACTTTGTCTTTTTTGTCTATTTTTTCCTCTTTCCCGTCATTGTGTAGATCTGGGTAGAGCCTCTTCGGGATTTTCTTTTGTGTTGTCATATCGTATTTTTTTTTCTTCGTAAGTATGCTGCTTTATTGCCTCATATGTAGTATCAATGAGTATCTCTGCATCCATACTTTTATCTTGTTCTTTGTTTTCCTTATTTTTTTTTCTGTCATTCAGTTTTGTTTACTTCACTTCCGTTTTCCTCTTCTTCTTCTTCCTCTTCCTCTTCTTCTTCATCCTCAACTATTTGTACATTCAATCTTGATTTAATAACATTGTCTATCCACGATAGACATGTTGAACAAAATATTCTGGTATCTTTTCTCATATCTTGCATTACCTCAGCACACTGTGGATGGGTCGGAATGTTGCATGCAGCACATTTTCTGATTAGGTTTTGTGGATTAACTATGCTATACCACACCTTACACAGTTTGCATGCTTTTGGCATTCTTTTTCCTAATGCATCAATTAGGATATTCACAAGGTTCACCTTATTCATTTTCTTTGTCGGAATATGTTGGTATATGTATATTTTCTTTATGAGTCTCTTGACCACTTGGATTTTATTTGGAACTTGTTCAATTATTTTCAAGATGTTTTCAGTTGATTTGTTCCAGTTTGAAGGATTATATCCTTCTAATATATCTATGAATGCTTTTGTATCTTTTTGGTTAGAACTGTTGCTGATCTCATAGATGAGATAAATGCCAGTTCCCTTCCTGCTACCTCATCGTATTGAGAATCTGCCAAGCAAGCTAAATTTCGCCATTTCTTACCGCAGTTGGAACTTACCGCCATCTTGTTCTGATTACAGTATTTCACTTGTTAAAACTAACTTAGTAGACGCTTTATCCTACTATTTTCACACTAATCTTATCACCGATAGTTCACGAACACTTCTAGATATTTCTCAAATTCTAGACGTATGTTAAACTTGTGATATCTGTTGATTAATCTGACTTCGCGCAGGAACGTCTCACCAAGCAAGATGGCTACTTTGAGACAGAGAGAAAGAGACAGAGACAGAGACAGAGAGAGAGAGAGAGAGAGGCTGACCATTTCAATCATATACACCATTTCAGCGGAGAGCCCACATTCCTCATTTTCTATAATACACACACACACACACACACACACACACACACACATATATATATATATATATATATATATATATATATATATATATATATATATATATATATTTAATTATTTATTTATTTATTTATTTATTATATATTTGATTATATATGTGTATAAATACTTTTTAAATTATATGACACCCCTAAATATAAGCAGCATTTTATATTTATGCAACAATGTCTGCATATATGAGACATTTCCTAAATTATGCTGAATTAAGTAAAGATATGCGATATATCAAAATTGTGATTATAAATATGAGCGACATTTAGTGAATCCCTGTGTCGTCCTGCGTTCGATGAAGCCAGTGGTCATCTCGACTTGGTTTTGGAACACAATTTCATCCTCATCTCTCTCAATCTGAGAAGTTTATTGCTTAGATATGAGAGCCTCTCTCTCTCTCTCTCTCTCTCTCTCTCTCTCTCTCTTCTCTCCCCTACATCATGTTTTTCTGCCTTTACAGTTCGCTGGCATATGTGAAATAAGTTCCGAACTTTTTTGGAACATTTCTTCCTTAGTCGTCAGTTTCGAAAGAAGGTGATTCCATTTATTGTTTCAAAAGTTCCCTTGTTAGTCTCTCTCTCTCTCTCTCTCTCTCGTCTCTCTCTCTCTCTCTCTCTCTATATATATATATATATATATATATATATATATATATATATATATATATATATATATATATATATATATATATATATATATATATATATATTATATTTAAAGGTTTTTGCCACGAAGGAAAAAATGAAAAAGCGAGATAGCCGAGTACTTCCGCAGGACCGAAAGTACTCGGCTATCTCGCTTTTTCATTTTTTCCTTCGTGGCAAAAAAACCTTTATTTATACATAGCATCACGTTTTATGTACTTCGTGATCAAGTTATTCATATACATATATATATATATCTTCTAACATGTTCATTAAAAGTTTCGTTCGCATATGTATATGTGTATTTATTATTATTATTATTATTATAGTGCAGTGCGTTCCAATACAAGAACATTGTAAACAAACGAGTTTTTCCTTCTCACTCAGACAAAGTCAGGGGACGGTTGAATTCCCTGACCTCCCTTGTCCTCCGTCCTTTGAAAGCCTGCGGTCCCTTCCTCCTCCTCCCCTCCTCCTCCTCCTCCACTCTTCAGGGTATCGTTATTTCTCTTTTTATATCTAACCCGAAAGAATGAGAAAAGGATAATTCCAAGATGTCTCTAGGAGATTTTAAGTCATTGTTTTCAGTATTATTATTTTTTTTATTCATCTAGCAAACTTACTTACGTATATGCTGCTCTCTCTCTTCTCCCTCTCACTCTCTCTCTCGCTCTCTCTCTCGCCCATCTCTCTCTCTCTCTCTCTCTGTATTCATACACACGTGTACGCATACTGTATGTATGTGTGTCGGGTCGTGTGCCTGCTTGTCAACGACTCAGAATTGGAACACATCAGACATCTAAAATTTGAACCAGCTCGGCCATCGAGAGACACCTCGGTCACACAGTGAGGGAAAATTATTATGAGAAGATAATCACAGAGAGAGAGAGAGAGAGAGAGAGAGAGAGAGAGAGAGAAATTGAATTAGCTTAATTAAGGATGGTATTAAGAAAGGAAAGGGCGTAAGACTGATGAGGAGAACGGAGGAAATTTATGAATGGAAGAACCCGAAAGAAGTTGGTGTTCAATGGTGGGTGATGATGATGATAGTGATAAAGTTGGGAGAATAGGGGGAAGGGAGGGTGGAGGGGGATGGAAGGGTTGGGGGTGTGTGGTGGGCAGGAGGGTATAAACACCAATACGCAATAAATGTTCCTCGCTGTGGAATTTCTCAGTTCCTGGGGTGCTTTATTCCTCACACCTTTGTACTGTGGAACAGCCTCCCTTAAAGAGGAAGTCGCGCAGTTGGAGCCTCAGACACTTCACTAAAGTATTTTATTAATATATTTATAGTTTTATCTATATTTCTATTGGTACACACACATACACACACACACACACATACACACACACATACACACACACATATATATATATATATATATATATATATATATATATATATATATATATATATATATATATATATATATATATATATATATATATATATATATATAGTGAATTAAGTCACACAGCATCGAAACTGAATGCTGCGCTTTCTATTTAGAAGGATTAAGAATGCGTGTCCTATTCAGAGGGGGAGAAATAAATGTCGAGTTTGTAGCAAGACTCGAATTTTCCAGTGAGGGCAGAGAGAGAAAGAAAGTGGTGGGGTGGCGGGAGCTCCTCGACGCTTCTAAGTGAAGCCTCCTGCTTTTCCATCCTTTGCACATTTCACCTGAATCTCCTGCAAAGTACGAGATCTCGGCTCTTTTGAAAATGTAGATTGCCGCCACCCAGCTGTGAAGTTGTTTCCAGAGAACCTAATGAATAAATCCCTCCACTTTTCTCTGTTGTTTTTGTTTGTTTTTTTGCTGTACAACGAGATATTGCGAGCTTCTAAAGTACGGTTTGTTGCTCATGGATAGTTTTAGGTGGAAACTCAAGACTGTAGCTGGAAAAATTCCAATTTCAAGTAATTATTGAGTTATTCAAGATAGCTCACACACACACACACACACACACACACACACACACACACACACACACACATATATATATATATATATATATATATATATATATATATATATATATATATACTATATATATATATATATATATATATATATACTATATATATATATATATATATATATATTATATATATATATATATATAGATATATATATATATATATATATATATATATACAACCAAGGGGCAGGCAGGTGACGACCAAGGAAAACATCAAATCAGGTGTTGACTGAAGGAAACTATGTAGATTGGCCTGTTTCCTTCAGTCAACACCTGATTTGATATATATATATATATATATATATATATATATATATATATATATATATATATATATATATATATATATACATATATATATACTGTCCGAGATAAAATGAGGGACAGTCCATGTATGGACTGTCCCTCATTTTATCTCGGACAGTCGAGCAAGGGCTTAGAAGTAAGGTTAAACCAGCATAAATATTCTGTAAAAACTGGACAAACATCTAATGCAATATTCACTCATTTAAGTGAAAACAACCACCGAATAAATTGGATTGGTAGTTCAGTAATTGCAAGGTCAAAAGATGTCTTATCATGAAATCTTGTGCCCATGTTTATGCTTGTCTGGGAAGGTTACTCATCTTCCCAAGTGTGTCGGTTTCTAGGTACTAATCTCTTCATAATCCCTATCTGTCAGTTATACGACCTTTCTTTTATTATCATTTCCCCATGTAAGTCAGTTCTCTGCTAAGTAAAGGACGTTTGAACGTCGAAAGATCTCGCGGAAACTCCATTGTTTATTTCCCCTCGTGGCATATACCTTTATATATACATATATATATATAATATATTAATATAATTATATATATTATATATATTATATTAAAATATAAATGAATAATATAATTATATTATATATAGAATAATGAATATATACATATATATATTATATATATATATATATATATAATATATATATAATATATATATATATATATATATATATATATATATATATATGTGTGTGTGTGTGTGTGTGTGTTGTATATTTTATCGCTTTTAAAAATATCAATCCAAAGGAGGTTAAACGAAAGGCCAGGTGATCAATATCAGTATTCGCACTTCAGTCGTTGGATCACATTTTTGTTTCCCTACCATATTATAATAACAAAGAGAAAGAAACAGAACCCCTTCCAGGGAGCGTCTTTTGGAACCATTCGAGCTCCGACCGTCACCCGACTCCTTCCTTCCTTCCTTCCTTCTCCCCTCATTTCCTTCTGCCTGGGCAACTGTGAGGAGGGAAATTCGCCAAACAAAATTAGGATCTGCAACCTGAGTTTCGCTCCTTCTTTTCGTGGCGTCTCCTCGCCCCTGGTCGGGCAGGAGAAAAGAAAGGAGGGGGCTACTTTATTCAAAAAGGGATCCCTAACTCTTTTGTCTACTGAGATAGATGGCCATTGTATCTTGTTCCTTGAATGGTTGATAAAATGGTATCGCTACGTGAAAGAAAAAAAGACTTTGGTCCTGTCTTATAATTACTGTTCTGCTAATTGTTCCTTCTTTCAGTGGATTGATTGAACCGCGCCTAATATAATCCATATATATAATTAATAGATAATAGAATATATATATATATATTATATAGATAATATAATATATATATATAATAATAGAATTATATTATATTTTAATATATATACGTTATATATATATTACATGAGATATATATATATTATATATAATAAATATTTATTATTATATATAATAATAATATATCATATAATAATATATATATATATATTTGTTGGTGTTTGGTGTTGTGTGTGTGGTCTGTATATATATTGGTGGTGTATATATGTAATAATGTTAATAGATATATATATATATATATAGATATATATATATATAATGTATATATTATATATATATGTAATAATTAATATATATAAATATATATATTATATATAATATATATATAATAATATATATTAGTCTAAATTAATATAATATTAATATATATATATATCTATAGACATTTAAACTGACATCACTGTGGATTTCTCCACCATTTCAGTGACTCCTGCTATTGAAAGTATTTTGTAAACATTCCTATAAGTCTTCTTTCCATTTTATTTATATTTTTGGGCAACTGGCAACTACTAAGCCATACAAAGATATATAATAGATATGAAAGAGCAGTAGAATATCCAATTCCTACATAAACAAAGGGATTAAGGGCTGAAACCCTAAAAATATTTGCTTTGATCCCGACGACGATGGTGGAAAAATATCTCTTTCGTTTATGAACAGTGAGAGGGAGAGGAGTGGGAGGATTGGGTGGGGGTTCTTGAGATGGGGGTGGGGGGGGGGGGCTATGTTTATCAACTGGGTTGACTTGTTTCATGAATATTTAAATAGTAAAGGTATTTATGCTCCTTTCACGAACTAGAACCCTGGAAGAAAAATGCTTATTTCCACTTTTCATGTACTTCTAAATTAATATAAGAAGTTCATTTATGGGTATATCTTACTTATTTATTGGGTTATTTATTTGTTTATTAATTTATTCAACATTTAGTTTTCATTGGCCGTCAATGAGGTCATTGATGTCGCTTGTTTCTTTATTTACTCTGAATAGTGTAATGCTCTAAACTCACACACACACACACACACACACACATACACACACACACATATATATATATATAATATATATATATATATATATATATATTATATATATATATATATATATATATATATATACATATAGATATCTTACTTCTTTAGGGAAGCAGCATAAACATTGCAGACTGCTGTTTCCCTCTTCGCTAAGACAGAGCATTTGACGACAACAATGAAGGATATATCTTCCCCTCGAATGGGGAACTAAATGAAAAGTGTTGTTGTTACTCCTAACTCTCGGGGGAAATGACCTGGCGTCGCTTTCTGAATGCTGCTGCGATATCATACCGTTATATTGTGCTTTCAGGAACCGCCAAAAATATGTGGGTCGATCTTGTAATTCGCTCGCGGCAGTCGCTGCCTCCACCGGAATTATCCTTTTTTCTCTCCCTTCTTTTTCGTGAATTTCTGAAGATAGAAACATTGCGTTTTCCTCTCTCGCTTCCTTTCTCTCGACAAACATATTTTATGTCTTGCGCATTGATGGAGATGGGTTTTGGAAGAAGGTGCTTGCTAAGGCTGTATCGAGGAGAGAGAGAGAGAGAGAGAGAGAGAGAGAGAGAGAGAGAGAGTTTGGGGAGTGTGGAGGCTCCCACCCTGTTATTGGTGAAATATGACTTGGCTGAAAGAAAGTGTTGAAGAATAAAGTAAAGAATATTTTTTGTCGACCAAAACCGATCTTGCAGGGTTAATACCTCACGAAAAACTATATTGCCTCAATAAACTAGTTACTCAATATCATTTGGATAACTACTTGCAAGATAACAGTTTTTTTTTTTTCAATTTCGAATTACAATACTGTAATTATAATCCGAAATGGGAAAATACCTGGTATGTTGCAAACAGTTATCAAAAGGATATTCAAATTGCTTTTAATTTTAAAAGTTTGTTTACGTATGAAAACTATATTTCCCAATAATATATATATATACGTATATATATATATATATAATATATATATATATATATATATATATATATATATATATATATATATAAATATATATATATTTATACTCATATTATATATATATATATATATGTGTGTGTGTGTGTGTGTGTCGTGTGTGTGTGCGTGTGTGTGTGTATGTGTGTATGCATGTATGTATGTATTTATGCATGCATAACTACCATCATGAATAATTCCGTAATTGTACACTCGTGTAATCATTCCAGTGCTCAAGCTACATTGATAACTGGGCGTTCGAATGAAAAAGCTTTGTAAAGAAAATAGCTTGTCACTCTTAATGAGGCCTCTGAAGAATGATTCTCGCGACACACACTTTCAGCAGATTAATATTCTCGCAAAGCAACAGAAAAAAACAGACAATGAAAATGATAATATCGACTGGCTAATTATCCTTATTTTTCTCCCGCGTTGAAATCATGGTTCTAGGAGCCTCATTTAGACAGATATTCGGTTTGAAAATGGATGATGGGCTTCGGAATTAGCTGGATTTTGTAATTTTTTTTTTATTTATTGCTTTATTTTTTTTTTACCTAATTAGCTGCTCACGACTCCGCACTGTCAGGTTCTGGACGCATAATTGACGTAGGAATTTTATATGAAAACTGCAACTTCAAACGTTATTGAGAACTATATTTGTAGGTAATTGGGTCATATTTTCCATTGAATCTCTCGTAAAAAATGATCTTCTCATGTATTTATTAAAAAAACATTTATTTTACTAACAATGTTTTTTTCCTTTTCCAAATAAACTACTCACGACAACGCTGTTATAGTTGATGGAGGCATAATTCCCATTAGAAGTCATGATATCAAAACTGCAAATTATATTATTTTGAACAAGATATTTGCAGGTAATTTGGTGATATTTCACAACAATCTCACATTCAAATGATATTTTCTCCGTATTTATTTAATAAGCATTTTGTTTCCATTATAATTGCAAGGATTATGGGTGAACCTGTATTGACTCGTGTGTACCGGTGACGGCTTTATTTCTAAGCTATCATCGGTGGACAGGAAGCAAAAATATAGCGCGGAAAATCATGCGGAAATCAGTGCGGAAATCCGCAGATGTCTTGTGGACCAGGAAGGGTTCTTGGGCGTTAATGAAGGCGTCGCTAATTGACGGCCGATCCCCTGGCGCCTTCTTCGTTAGTGAAGGTCTCGGCTTCATTCGTAGTTTGGGGTGATTGTTCAGCCCTTTGGGTTTTGTAAGACTAATTACTCTGACTGAGCTCACGATAGATTTACATAAATATTTCTGAAAGCTTGAGAGTAGACTCTACCGGATTTGACGATCCCCTTTGGCACGTTGCTTGTCAGTTTTAGCAACACTGAGAAATCCTTGATAAGGAAAATTGAGAAGACTCTATACAAAATTAATGGAGCTGATCAGCAATCCTTTTTAATAAGACTTATTACTGAAAGCATTATATATGTGACATACTGAAACGCTTAATGCCATTTTTGTCTTATTTTGTTACCGCTATTCATAAACCGAATACTGTCCAAGGACAGATGATGTGAGATATTAGAAAAAAAGACAGGTTTAAATATCTTCAAAGAGGAGAGAGAACTAGGTATCGTTCCGTATCTCTCTTCGAAATCGAATCAAACAGGTGATGATCCCAATAAGTGAAATATTTCGATCTATATCTTAGCCAAGTCATACAACCCTCCCAGCTCGTCTTCCTCTCCTCTGCAATGGCACGAAGAGAGCGTTGTTGAAAACCCTTGTTGCAATGCCGTATAGCATTACGAGAACACCCACTTAACTGATCATCTTCATCCAAATAGAACTGAGCAAAGGATGAAAACATAATTACGTCAACACGCGTCAGTGAATGACCACTATCGACAGTCCTCCCCCAAAAGCGCCAATCCTCGTGGGACGTAAAGCACCTCACTGTCTGAGAGAAATCTCTTCGCCATTTTGGTACTGCTTTTCATTACGGATGAGTTATAGGCAGAACTTTTATCGGTATTCCCATCTTCGCTTAAGTTTTATATTTTTATGAGCGTCATAAATTCTCCTCTCCACCCCCCAACCGCAACCCCACTATAACCCCCACAGTCATTCTGCTTGTGGGTTATGACTCATGCAAGCAAAGGCAGTAAGTATCGGCTAATCTGCGCATTGTCGTCATGTCTTTGTTTTGCTTCTGGGTTTATTGCTTGGAGGGGGGTTTCGTGGGAAATTAGGAAGGGGATTCTGAGAGTCTCATTATTCTTATCTCATTCTTTATAATCCCTTTTATTTCCATCAATCGTTTCTTGCAAAATGAGAATTTATTTTCAACGGAAACTTGCTTGAAGATTATTTTTTATATTTACTCAACTGTGTTTCGTTACATGAATTTCAGTTTATTTTCATTAAAAAAACTATTGTTTTTAATTTTTTTTTTTTTTTTTTTTTTTGCCCCGAATAATTTTTTGCAGAAAGTTGCTTTGGTAATTTTGGTATTTCACTGAAATCAAATTCGTTGATCAAAACGTAGTACTTTCCAGAAATACAAATAGCTGCGAGGAAGGAGAATGGCAGACACCCTTTAGGCCTCTCACTGAAAGGCAACCTAAATAAGTTGTATAAACATAGATAAAAAGTAAATAAAGATAAAAATAAATGAGAGAAAAAAGAATGACAAATGCCCTTTATGCCCCATGATATCAAAATACTTAGAAATTATTCTTTTTTAAGTGAAAGAAAACCCTGAAATTAATTTCTACCGACACTTTAATCCCTTCGTGTTCTTTCCTTTGAACAGTTTGGGTGATCGTCTTCCATTTTGTCTCTAATTGACTCTCATTGACTTTTCTTTGTCCTTTGTCCCTTGGATCTGATCCTGATTAACCTCCCTCCAGTCCCTGGATGCTGCAGGAGGAGCGCTGGAAGCTGTCTTTTTTTTCCCCTTTCCAGGCTTTGCAGGAACTGGAGGTGCTAAAAAGAAATATTTGTATGTGTATGTGTTTGTGTGTGCTTGGTAAAGCCACAGGATATGTGACATAAGGCCAATTACGTTTCGCAGCAATATTGAAATGAGGCAATTTTGATGTGTGTGTTTGTTTGTGTGTGTGTGTGTGTGTGTGTGTTTGTGTATGTGTGCGTGTTTGAGTGTGTTTGTGTGTGTGAGTACAACAACCATAGGATGTAACGTTTCTCAACAGTTTTATCAGGAGGCAATTTTTGGTGATTGTGTACGTGTGTGTGTGGTGTGTGTGAGAGAGAGAGAGAGAGAGAGAGAGAGCGTGTGTAAGTTTACTGAAGCAGCACCAAAGTCAAGTCCATCCAAGCAACTGCTGAAAAAAATAATACCTAAATCACAGCGGACGACGAACGCCGACGGGAAACCATCAAAAAACACCACCCAAAAAAATTTATGGAGCGGCTTCCAGATTAAGAGCTGAGCCATTATTAAACAGAATAATTGCCAGAGTGATTACCAGAACTTGACCCAACAAAAGCCTGGCATCAAAAGTAAACGCCCCTAGATTTGTGACATCATCATTGAAGAGAAACAGCTTAGCCCATCTTAGTTAGGAAGTACAAACCCCCGATGTGAATCTTAAGTTGATGAGTTCGGTAAGGAATTATGAGTCCCTCGCAGAGATCACCATTATTCAGCAGAGAATTATCTGAAATATCATTAAGCTTTGGTGAGTCCCTCAAAGTTAATTTGTCCAAAGCTCCCCAGTTTCTACAGAGGCCTCACAAATATCGTAGAACTCAAGGTGAATCATGTTAGGATTCCTAAGGCTCCAGATCTGACTTACAGCAAATTGCCAGTCCAAGCACTACATGCTGCATTTGACGCGAATGCATTTGAATTTTCAATATATTTTATATCAAATATATGAAAGGGTTGTTCGATTCATCTACAACACATACACAGAGCATTATATGGAACAGTACGTGGCCGTAGAGAGAGAGAGAGAGAGAGAGAGAGAGAGAGAGAGAGAGAGAGAGAGAGAGAGAGAGAGAGGTTTCCACTCAAACACCACTCGGGAAACGCTGTACACTGATTATATATTACATTTGCTGACATTTCACTTTGTTGCGGATGGCTCCGCGCTAATAGTTTCGGAGGAAATGTAAATTAACCCTGTCCCTTGATGAAGTTGTTAGTATCGTTTCGGTGGTCCAGGAGAACAGCACAACGTAACCAATCAGGAAACAGGGGCGTCTGCTGATTCGCCATTTTTCATTCGTGCAATGTGTCGGACTTTGACGATTACGCAATTGTAATTTCCTTACTAAACGGTGGACATTGCAACATGAAATACGCATAAGGCGTAAGGAAATGAACATGGGGTAACTTATGGTGACAGAGCTTAGAAGAAGCTTTGTCCGTAGCAGTAAAAATAGGAAAAAGGATCTTGCTTGCTAATGTCATTCATATGTTAGAACATTAAAATGACTCTCTCTCTCTCTCTCTCTCTCTCACTCTCTCTCTCTCTCTCTCTCTTGCTTGTGAGACGTACCCGCGTGAAGTCAGATTAATCAACAGATATCACAAATTTAACATACGACTAGAATTTGAGAAATATCTAGAAGTGTTCGTGAACTATCGGTGATAAGATTAGTGTGAAAATAGTAGGATAAAGCGTCTTCTTAAGTTAGTTTATCAAGTGTAATACTATAAATCAGAACAAGATGGCAGTAAGTTCCAACTGCGGGAAGAGGTGGCGTAATTTGGCGTGTTTAGCAGATTCGCAATACGATGAGGTAGCAGGAAGGGAACTGGCATTTCTCATCTATGAAATCAGCAACAGTCCTAACCAAAAAGATATAACAAAAGCATTCATAGATATATTAGAATGATATAATCCTTCAAACTGGAACAAATCTAATGAAAACATCTTGAAAATAATTGAAGAAGTTCCAAATAAAATCCAAGTGGTCAAGAGACTCATAAAGAAAATATACATAAACCAACATATTCCGACAAAGAAAATGAATAAGGTGAATCTTGTGAATATCCTAATTGATGCATTAGAAAAGAATGCCAAAAGCATGCAAACTGTGTAAGGTTTGGTAAAGCATAGTCAATCCACAAAACCTAATCAGAAAATGTGCTGCATGCAACATTCCGACCATCCACAGTGTGGACTGAGGTAATACAAGATTTGAGAAAAGATACAAGAATTTTTGTTTTTTTGTTCAACATGTCTATCATGGATAGACAATGTTATTAAAATTAAATCAAGATTTGAATGTACAAATAGTTGAGGATGAAGAAGAAGAGGAAGAGGAAGAGAAGAAGAAAAAAGAACAAGAGGAAAACGGAAGAGAAGTAAACAAAAATGAAATGACAGAAAAAAATAAGGAAAACAAAGAACAAGATAAAAGTATGGATGCAGAGATACTCATTGATACTACATATGAGGCAATAAAGCAGCATACCTACGATGAAAATAAATTACGATATGACAACAGAAAAGCAAATCCCGAAGAGGCTCTACCCAGATCTATACAATGACGGGAAAGAGGAAAAAATAGACAAGAAAGACTAAAGTCTGCAACCTTTTGAAAAGAGGGAATTGCAGATTTGGAGAAAGATGTTAACTACCAAAACATCCTAAGATATGTCAAAAACTAATGAAATATAGGTAAAAAAATGATGTTCCTACCAAACATCTAAGAATATGTCACTATGAAATAATATGGTTATGTCCATTAAAAACTTAGGGTGGATAGGTGGGGATGATTGCAGAGATCTGCATCACCAAAAATATGTAAAACCTAAAAGAAGGAAAAGGATGTAAGTTCGACAAAAAATGCAAATACATGCACCCTGTAGCCATGAATCATAATCAAATAAATAACCAACCAAGTAATAAAATCCAAAATAAGAAAGAAACAAATAAAGAGAGAAATCAAGAATATTAGGTAAAAGAGAAAAACAAACCACCAATGAGATATGCAGAGGTGTCAGCAAAAAAATTTCAAAGCATCAGCTCCGAAATTCTACTCAAGAGATAATAACTGTATTTATTATGCAAGAGGATATTGCAGAAACGGAGAAAATTGCAGATTCAGACACAAAATGAATAATTATGATGAAGGAAGATCAAATATTATGGAAAAGTTGGATTTTTTAATGTCAGAATTTCTGGAAATGAAAAAAAAGAACAACATACCAGAACAGGAAAGAGACATGGGAAAATCCTTATTACTACCAGTATTAAATGAAGGAGAATACACGCAAACCATCATAGTGATGAATGCGCAGGGTTAGTTACGAGTAACTCAAAAAGAAAAATAGAGTACTTAGAAGAACTAACCCAAAATGAAAGAAAATAGATATAATGAATATAAGTGAAACCTGGTATTCCCAAGAGACTGGGAATGATGATCAATAAAAGGGTTCCAAACTTATAGATAAAACAGATCAGAAAAAATAGGAATCAAGGGGGAACCGCAATATATGGGAAAGACAAAAACAAGGAAAGGAATAAAAAATAATGAGACAATAATCAGTAAACTCCGAATGTGAACTAATAGCGGTAGAATTTGAATCTGAAAAATTGATGAACATAGTAATATATAGACCTCCTAATACTAAAGAGTTTGACTTAATAATTGAAAAATTGGATGATATATGTATAAATCACAAGGACTGGACTATTCTCCTATCTGGTGACTTCAACTTTCCTTTCGTAGAATGGAAAGAACGAATAGGAGATTGTGGTTGTACTTATACATATAAAAAAGAGAGTAATAGTAGTGCAGAAGATAAGAGGCAATTTGAAAAGCTATTAGATATGCTACTAGAATACAACATTCAACAAATAAATCACCTGCCAACAAGAAAGGAAAATACTTTAGACCTAGTATTTGTGAACGAGATGAATTATGTTAAAGAAATAATAGTTTATAATGCGAGTATTTCAGACCATAATGTCATAGAATTAACAGTTCATTCCAAAGCAAGTGAAAATAGAGATAAGCAAGAAATGAAAAAGTGGGAAGGATATGGAAAATACAACTTCTACAGTAAAAAAAAAAAAATATAAAATGGTCAGAAATTAATGAAGAATTAAACAAAGATTGGGATAACATTTTTCGTAAGAGAATGACATAAGGGTAAATACGGAGATATTATATAAAATATTGGAGAAAATAGTGGAAAAATATATACCGAAGAAGAAAAAAGTAAACATCATTCATGCATACCAAGAGACAGAAGGATCTTGTTCCAGAAAATCAGAAAGTGGAAAAAAGGTCTTGCAAAAGAAAAAAATGCATGGAAAGTTATAGAAAAAAAAAGTAAGATAGAAAATGCAGAACAAAAGATTATACAATCAAAAGAAAATGAAAAACGGGACTTGGAAGAAAAAACCCTATTAAATATCAAGCAAAACCCCAAACTATTATACTCATATGCGAAGAAGATGAATAAAAGAAGAATAGAAATAGGCCCCTCTGAGAATTGAAAGGAGATTAACGAATGAAAAAAAGGAAATTTGCAACATACTGGCAGAATGATATAAGAGAGAATTCACCCCTAGAATAGATAATGAAGATAATGATATAGAAGTAAGGGATGAAATAGTGAATATTTAGCTGACATAGATATTAATGAAGCTGATATTGTGCAGGCTATTAATGAAATTAAAAAATGGAGCTGCTGCAGGGCCTGATTGGAATTCCTGCTATTGTGTTAAAGAAAGTAGTTCATTCTATCGCAAAAGCCACTTGCAATATTATTAAGACAAAGTGTAGATACAGGCAAGATTTATGATGAGCACAAATTAGCATATATTACCCCTACTTTCAAAAGTGGATCAAGACTAGAGGCAAGTAATTATAGGCCTGTGAGTCTAACATCACATATTATGAAGTGTATGAAAGGGTAATGAAGAAAAACAAAAAAATATTATGCAAAAACATTTAATAAAAAATAATTTGTTTAATAAAGGACAACATGGTTTTTTCGTACCCGGAAAAAGTACACAAACCCAACTGTTAGTCCACCGTGAGAACATATTCAAAAATATGAAAAGCGGAATGAAACAGATGTGGTTTATTTAGACTTTGCAAAAGCTTTTGATAAAGTAGACCATAATGATTAGCGAAGAAAATTAGAAAACACAATATCGTGGATAAAGTAGGAAGATGGTTAAAAGAATTTTTACACAACAGAAAACAGATAGTTATTGCAAACGACGAGAAATCGGATGAAGCCAAGGTAATATCCGGTGTGCCGCAAGGTACGGTGTTAGCTGCAATACTGTTTGTTATTATGATTGAAGACATAGACAATAATGTTAAGGATTCGGTAGTGAGTAGTTTTCGCAGATGACACAAGAATAAGTAATAGAGAAATTACTTGTGATGAAGATAGGAACGCTCTACAAAGAGACCTTAACAAAGTATATGATTGGGCAGAGGTAAATAGGATGGTATTTAACTCTGATAAATTTGAATCAATAAATTATGGAGACAGAGAAAGAAAGCTATATGCATATAAGGGACCTAATAATGAGACCATCACAAATAAGGAAGCAGTTAAAGACCTTGGTGTGATGATGAATAGGAACATGTTATGCAATGATCAAATAGCAACTCTGTTGGCAAAATGTAAAGCAAAAATGGGAATGTTGTTACGGCACTTCAAAACAAGAAAAGCTGAACACATGATTATGCTTTTATAAAACATATGTTTCGTAGTCCACTTGAATATTGCAATATGATATGGTACCCACTATCAAAAGGATATTGCACAAATAGAGAGTGTACAAAGGTCCGTTTACAGCTAGAATAGAAGAAGTTAAGGACCTAGACTACTGGGAAAGACTACAATCTTATTATAGTCTAGAAAGGAGAAAGAGAACGCTACATGATAATTCAGGCATGGAAACAGATAGAAGGAATAGCAGAAAATATCATGGAACTAAAAATATCAGAAAGAGCAAGCAGAGGTAGATTAATAGTGCCCAAAACTATAACCAGGAAAAATAAGGAAAGCACACAGGACATTAATCCACTACACGCACCAGCATCGATAATGCAGCGTCTATTTGTAATAATTACATTATTATATAATTTACAAGATCTGTAAATATAAAACCCAATGACCTTGGGGTCATGGCATTAGGAGGGTTTCTACGTGACCACCAAAGCAGACCTAGATTACGCTATGCGCTGTCTGCAGTAGCCTGATCTAGCTCAAAGCTTTGTCAACATTTTTATGTTATGATAACTTTGCACAACAATTCCATGGGAAGCGGTTGACCTGTTAACCTACGCCGGAAACTTGTAACTTCCGAGCCGGCAGACTACGTATGTTTTTATATGAATTGCTGAGATAGCTAATGTTCCGCTATCGACGCGATGCTTTAGAATGGCAGTTCCACGCCAACGATCAAACATATCGGTCGTCCGACCGAGCTGCATCTCCTAGTATGGAGTTACAGAATAAAGTTGTTATCTTGTCAACTTGCCTGTTTGAATCATCTCCTCTAGTCAAGGAAGAACCTCTCTACTAAGATATCCAAGGAGATGAGAGGAACCAAAAATTACTTACGAATGACAGTCGAAGGAAAGAACAAAAGTCTATCGCCAAGCGATAAGACATTAGAATTGGTGCAGCGTATAAACGAAGAACATAATTAACAAGACCCATATCAGCCGACCGAAGTCTACAAGAACTAACTTCCACCTTCAACATCAAACTAAACAGAGGTAACGGGATCTTCAATCAACGCAACAGTTTATGAAGACGCAACTATGTCCTTCATCGAGAGGAATACAAGCATTTAACACTGACGTTTGAGCAACTGTTGTCACTTATCTTCGAGAATCTAACACCGACGAGGGCAGCATCGAACATCAACGGAAAGAAGAAAACAAACACAGGGAACATCACCCGATCTAGCAAGGACGGAGGCTGTGACGTCATCAATCTTGGACTTCCCCGCGCATCGTGCACCGAGAGAAGGCCGTGACGTCATCACGACTTCCGACGCGAGACGTGGACAGGAACTGAGACGTCATCCCATGTCAACAATCCTTCGCAATATAATCTGGAGCTAAGTACCATTTTTATCTATTCAGGTCTTTTCCTCAGTGAAGTGTTGTTCATCAAGAGTCGATCGTCCAGTATTCTGGGGGTGAGTTGTTCGCCATATAATCTTCCTTCATTACAGAACCAATCCTTCAACTACGAGGTTCTCGCCCGCAGATTAATTTTTTTTTTCTTTTCTAGTTGTCATTAACCATTTCTTGCAGGAATTCTCCGTATAATATTTTATCATATTATCTGTATTTTTGTATCTTTTGGGGGATTTTTCCTATTATTATAACACACTTATACAGTACATTGCTTATGCGTTTTACGTAGTGGTCGAGTGTAACTCTTATAGATATTTTGATAGGATTGCAAGGAATAGAAGTGATAAGAAAAAAGTGAAAGCCGAAATGGCAACTACTCCGGCTGGCAAACCCCAACGTGGGTGACTCTCGTTAGCGCGAGGTCAGCGATTGTCCCTTTTCAAGGTCGGGTCAATGGTTCCTGCCTCAAAATGTTGAGGCATGGATCTCATCTGTAGACGCTCATTTAAATGCAAAAAGCATCACAGACCCAGCAGTACAATTACAGGAGGCCAAGAGCTTCGTTGACTTTGCGAAAGGCGACGCAAGTGCGTTATCTAAGGTCTTTCATTTCCAAGAAGCGCTTACATGGGACGAGTTCAAAATTAGATTACGTGCCGTGTATGGGGGTGAAGAGGCTTTAGATGTAGTATTGGCATTGAGAAATATCCTTAACCAAGCCTCCATGACTCAGCTCAATGGTTTTGTCGAGCGGGCGGCGCTAATTGCCGACCGGCCCGGCTAAATGAATATCAGATAGTTTAATAACTCCGGGTGGGTTGCGGGTGCTAAAATCAAAGTGAAAGATTTTATCCGTTTGATCTACCTTTACGTCTATCACTGTAATGTTGTGCCTGAAGCGTTAGTACGGTGTTTTGATAAAAAATTGCAGCCCGACAGTACGGAATTAGATGTGTATAAACAAATCAAAAACACATGTCTAAATGTACCGACCTAGATCCTTCGCTCATTCAAGTTTTGCGAAAAATGAGAACAAGCCACCACAAGTAAATTGTGGTACATAATAATAATCAAGTTGCAGGATGGTTTGTTATAACTGTAAACGACCAGGTCACATGATTTCAGACTGTCGACGCGTTTTTTGTTCAAATACACAATAGTTCAAACTCATTCATATAAACCGTTGCTACTCGAGGAATCAACAGCAAAATGCTACAAACACGCAACCAGTTGCCAGTGCAAATAAAAAGAAGGGTCCTCAGTACTATAAGAAGAAACAACCAAACGGTAAATTCTGCACAACAGCAGAAACAAACAAACAAAAAAAAAAAAAAAAAAAAACGTGGCTTCAGGTACCTCTGTTCCTGGGCCGTCTAGCCAGAACTCGCAAGGGCAAGCGAATTTTCAGGGTGTGATAAACAAAACAAATACCACGTAGTTCACTCCAAGGGGGGAGAGGGCGATGTTGGGTCATCAATATCAACATCTGGTATCATTTAATCAGTTTAATCATTTATCGATCATTGTGAGACAATTGATTTTCCTATGACACGGCCGAATCAAAAAAATCTGTGCAGGTTCCCGTAGATTTGCAACAAATTCATGCAATTATTAGTCAAAACGAGTTGCGACCAACCTTACATGCAGTAAATTTTGGACCATAAGTCATTCACTTTGTTCTTTTGATTCTGGTAGTCCACGTAATATAATGGATTTAAGGACTCATCATTTACTCTTTTCAAATTTCCTATAGAAATAAAAAGTCCGGGAATAAGGCTCTCAGGCATTGGGAATAATGAATTAAATGTTGTGGGCGTAACTCATGTACAGTACAAGGTCGGTAAGCGCACGTTTGCTGATACCTTTGTCGTTGTACAAAACTTAATATGTATCCCGCAGTAATTATCGGATACCCGTCTATGGGAGGGCACTCAAAATATTATCTTAGCACCTGCAAAACACGGCGTGTATATCAAAGGGAAATTCTATAGGTCTTCTAATACCCTAAAATCAGTTTTAGATAATAAAGAGACAGGCAGAGTTGTCACTTACATTACGGAACCAATCACCTGTCTCATGAAACCAAGAAATAATACAGGCAACCCAACAGAACTCTCGCTCACCCTGTAATATCAGCTTGCACGCAAACTCTCGAGCCTAACGTAACTTCAAATATATTAAGTGCGTGTAAAGAGAACCTTGCCAGGATCTGAAACATTAATCCTTTCCGAAACTCTGAAAACACACGATTATCCGTCACACAAGCCGTTTATACAGTCGGCTCACAACAACAATGTAACATCGAAGTCTGTAACATTTGAATACCACTTTAGTAATCCACAAAAATCAACATATCTTGGATGCCGAAGTTTATAACATCGCATTCTTACCGTAGCTGAGATAAATCACGCTCAATCAGTCGCGGATGAACCCCTGTTGCAATCTATAAAGAACAAAATCAATCAGGACATTCAAGAAGAAGAAATTCAGCAGAAATTTTTGAATCTGTTAACTAAATATCATGATGTTTTTTTCCACTACGGATGGAACCTTAGGAAAAACGGATGTCATCGAGCATCAAATCAGGCTCAAGGACAAACAGAAAGTAATCTATTGTACCTTCGTACCGACTTCCTATGAAATTTCAGAATGAGATAACAGAGGAAGTAGGTAAAATGTTAAAGGAAGGAGTCATTAGGAAATCAAACAGCCCTTATAATTTTCCGTTAATAGTAGTACCGAAAAAAGATCGAACTTGGCGGATATGCGTTAGATTTTCGTCGTTTAAACGAAGAAACAATCACCCTGACAGATTCCCAGTACCATGTACCGATTAAATTAGTCCTATCTTTACTAGGCCAGTAATAAATATTTCACAAGCCTATAAAACTTTACTAAAAGGATTCATCCAGATTCCGATGGAACAAGAAAGTATCCCATACACTGCCTTCAGCACAGCCAGGGGACATTATGAATTTTTTGCGTATGCCTTTTTGGTTTACGTTGTGCTCCTATAACTTTTACTCGTATGATAAACGTCGTGTTTGGAGACTTGTTGGGAGATATCCTACATGCCTACATGGATGACTAGTAATCTTTTTCCAACAAACATTAGATAAGAGCATTTACGTAAATTGGAGTTAGTGTTACAAAGATTAAGGCAGCATAATTTAAGGGTAAAGATAAGTTAAGTGTGAATTTTTTAAAAACAGAACTAGTCTATCTAGTTTCACGGTTTTCTAGTGAAGGTCTTAAAAGTCGTACACGATAAGGTGTCGGCTATCCGTAACTTTCCGATACCTACTAACGTCAAGGGAATACAGCAATTTTTAGGATGCAGCGGTTTACTATCGCCGCTTCATCCGCAACTACTCAAATCATAGCCGCTTCCCCTAAAAACCGATCTTATAAAAAAAGGGCGTAGATTTTCGTATGGTCTGAAAGTCATCAACAGGCGTTCGATAAATTGAAAGATGAACTGTGTAGTTCTCCTATCTTGAAATTTCCTGACTTCGGTAAGGAATTTTTCATAGCAACAGACGCCTCAGACCTAGGAGTAGGTGGGGTATTGCGTTTTCAACAATATGATAGACAGTTTTTGTTTTTTTCCCTATAGCTTTTTATTCAGTAAACTGAGACCTTCCGAAAGTAAATATGCAGTAATAGACAATGGAAGGGCTCGCTATTGTTAATTCACTCGTGCACTTTAAATTCATAATATCGGTTATCCCGTCAAGGTTCTCACTGATCATAAGCCCCTAAACCGACTTCTTTAAAGGCTTTAGTCACAGCCCCAAGCGAACTCGGTGGCACATGATCATTCAGGACTTTGGCGCGAGGATCGGGTATTTACCTGGGAAAGCAAATATCATTGCTGACGCATTATCACGCAACCACCCCTCTTCATCTTGTACCGAGCCATAGCTGAATTAATAGATATCTCAACCTCCATGCCCGTTGTTAAAACTATATCTGAACAGGAAGATCTGGGCTGGAGTGCTGAACTATTACAGACGGAACAAAGAAAAGATCCGCAAATAGAAAAAATCATCATTGCGTTAAAACGGAAAATCCGAAGGAAAAAGAATACTAAAGTATAAGCAGCAGAATTATATCCTACAGGACAATATCCTGTGTAGATCCGTGACGAGGAAAACCCGCAACACACCGCAGTTGAATAACAAACCAGGTGGTGGTGCCTATCTCACTCATACCCACTGTCTTAAAGTGGTTGCATGAAAATCCCACTTGCATGGACACCCGGGTTATACCTTGATGTCACAGAAAGCCAAATCCTTATTTTATTGGCATACGATGCTTACAGATATCAAAAAACACATAGCAAATTGTCGCACTTGTCAGAATACCAAAGGGCACACGAAGACACCTGTCAGCCTAGGGGGCTTACCCCGTGCCAAATCAACCCTTTGAAAAAAGTACATTTAGATTTATTAACAGGATTTTTTTACGAGTCAGACAGAGGAAATAAGCACCTCCTAGTAATTATAGACGCTTTGACTCGATATACAGAACTTATAGCGCTTAAAACAAAAACCGCGGTCGAGTGCGCTAGGAAGTTTTTACGAGTGCTACATTTGTAAAACATGGAATTCCACACATCATTACTCAGACTCGGGGCGGGGGATTCAATAATCATTTCCTTAACTCCTTGTGCGAATTCTTTTTGTATAAAGAAAAATCATACCATGATCTATCCACCCAGTCTAATGGGCTAGGGGAAAGGGCAAATCCGTAAATTTTAAGGGAAAAGGGCAAATCGTTTAAGGTTTAAACATTTTGTTAAGGGTCACCTTAGGGGTGGCAGATCCCAACTGGGACATTGCCATACCTGCGGTACTAAGCACACTTAATCACTCGTATCATGTGTCTATTAAAATGACACCGCACGAGGCACTGTACGGTATCCCGGCCCGAACGCCTTTCCACATCTTAAAGCCTACAACTAATTTATCAAATCCTCTAAAGGATGTTATGGATGCAAGCATAAGTCGATATATATAATTCGTAAGAATTTAGAAGAAGCACAGATCATAATGAAAAAAATCATGATAAAATAGCTAAGCCAACTAGAACATATGCCGTGGGCGATCAGGTATTACATACAAGTATACGTACGTAGAAGGTTTAAATTATAAACTGACACCTAAGTTTGAAGGCCCGTTTAACATTTTAGAAAATTTAACGGCCAATAGAGTTAGGGTTCAAAATGTATCCAAAACCCACTGATGTGAGAATAGTCCCATTGGCACATATCAGAATCTAAAGAAGGGTAGATGGAGTGAGGGAAAAAAATGGTTGTATTTATGAAACTTGTATAATAATTATATATATATATCTATTAATCATATTGTATGTAAACCTATTCTTTTACGCGAATTATTACATATGTTTTATTTATTGCAGGTTTCAAAAATGAATCTGTTATTGTTAGGAGTGATATTGTGTATTCAGACATCTTTGTTGTATGGAAAGAGCGCTAGGACGAAAGAAATAGAATTTATCATGGCTCGATTATCGAGAGAATCGATGATGTATTCATCGTGTCAAGTAATATTGTTATTGAAGTAGATATGCATGCTATTTTCTTACCTGAAGATGACGTGCCATCCAACTTAAAGAATGACCTGATGAGGTTTGGTATTTCCCTTAAGGAAATGCATGAACGTAATTTTCATGCTAACTCAGAGATTTCACTAGCTCAAACATTAAGCGTCGCGGAAATGTTGTCTTATGACATACAAAATAAAACCGCCGAGGCAGAAGAGCTCGCTCGTGACCTGCTGATGTGGTCTGTGCGGCACAATACTCTTGAACGCCGCAACCCGCTTATTCTAGCTGGACTAAACATCTTAGGATCAGTTGCGAATCTAGGCTTAGGAATCTCAAATCGCCTCAAGATAAATAATCAAAATAAAAAAGAATTGAGTTTTTTGCAACACAAAACGGAACTGGCCTTATCAGAACTTTCGCAGCCAGTTATCTTCGATCAATCAAATAATGAATATCGTTAATGAACATTCAAATAATATCGATCAGGTCATGGAAGTTCAACATTTGCTGGCTACTTTAGCTTACTATAGTTCGAAAATAGATCATATCCGTGTGAAAATATCACATTTTATTGAAAAGTCAAAAGATTACGTAGAAGCAATTACGTTAGCAACAAAGGGTGTGTTTATCTCCTCACCTCATGCCTATTAAAGATCTGACGTTAACTTTGGAAAACGGACGGGAGAAGCTAGGTTATATTCCTTTATTAGATGCCCATAAAGTAGAATTCTATTATAGCCTAATATCAGTCAGCGTTGAAAATTATAGAATTATGATCACAATTCCTTTTGATTCTTCCGATGCTTTGGCAATCATACAAAATAGCACCGTTTCCTACTTTTATGACGAATAAACTCAAATCCAGTAATATCCAATTTAACGGGGCATGTATTGATTTCTTCTGATAAGAAATCATTTACAGTCATAAAGACTTAGATAACTCACTCACTGTTCAGAAGCCATGAATAATAAATTTGTACAGCTGGACTCTTTTGAATTCTATCCTATATCAACGGATTCATGTGAGTTAGACATAGTGCCTAAACGGCTCTCTCTCTCATACAAGCGAAGGTTGTCTGGGGAAACTTTAATCCCTTTTACGGTGGAATAAATTCAATTACAGGATGAATAATGGTTCCTGGATCCGTTATGATAAGGCCGGTTTTCGACGTCGTGTGTCCGGACACATCCACCGCCATGCCCCTATCTTCGTAGCAGCCGATGGTTGTACGGGGACATCTACAAACTATACCGTCAGAGGGTCAACACGATAATACGTGAGAAGGCGTATTTCGCGAACTACACGTGGGCTACCACAATCATCCCATCACTACCTCTCCATACAACGCGCGAGTAGCTCATCGTCTGACGCACTGGCTGAGATGACCCACGCGTCATCGACTTATGCAGGTGGAGAAAATCTTCGCTACTACATTCGCTAGCCGTGTTCAGCGTGACGGCCATATTGGTGGTTTATCGCCGTCAACATCTTTGCTTGGCGTAGGCTGAGGCGAAAACAGAAGGATCTCCAAGGGAACGTACTGGCCCGTCTAGATTGACGTACCGTTAAACTCAAGTCGTTTGCGTTTAGGGCCGCCTGAACTTGGCCACATTCAGTTCGTGCCTAGGGAATTGTCTGGAACTGTGGTTGTGTGTGAAAAGCGGTCCGTATGCTGGCAAAAATGTAGGACAAGAATGACTCACGCCTTTGCATTTTGAACAGTTTAAAGTATCTCCAGGGCGCCTAATAAAGCATTATAGCCCAATATTATACATTAATATATTCCTAAAGGTATTTTTCGGGCACCTAATAAAATATCAGGCCCTATATATTGATTTCTTTTCTGCAGAATTACATTGTTAATACCATTTGTACAATTATATTTATCTATTACAAGAGTGTCAAGTACTCTTTAACAATTATCCATGATCATGCTATAATCATTATTTAGTAAACCATTATTCTTAATCAGGTTACCTGTTATCATATTAACTTCATGTATACATGTTTTGATTTTTTTACCTTTTTATTATTTTTGGGTACATAATCATTATTATTACCAAACATGGATCTATATTTTCCATGCATTTATCTTTGTTTATGAATATGTCAACAAGGGTATGTAACAGAACCTTTTATGATTTAATCACTTAGTATGATACGAGCACGCTCCTATGGACAATGTTTAAAGTAATTTTTTTTGTTATTCAAGGCTTGAATAGGTAGCAGTCCGAGCCTAATGTAATAATTACATTATTATATAATTTACAAGATCTGTAAATATAAACCAATGACCTGGGGTCATGGCATTAGGAGGGTTCTACGTGACCAAAGCAGACCTAGATTACGCTATGCGCTGTCTGCAGTAGCCTGATCTAGCTCTAAGCTTTGTCAACATTTTTTATGTTATGATAACTTTGCACAACAACTTCCATGGGAAGCGGTTGACCTGTTAACCTACGCCGGAAACTTGTAACTTCCGAGCCGGCAGACTACGTATGTGTTTTTATATGAATTGCTGAGATAGCTAATGTTCCGCTATCGACGCGATGCTTTAGAATGGCAGTCCCACGCCAACTATCAAACATATCGGTCGTCCGACCGAGCTGCATCTCCTAGTATGGAGTTACAGAATAAAGTTGTTAACTTGTTCAACTAGCCTGTTTGAATCATCTCCTCTAGTCAAGAAAGAACCTCTCTACTAAGATATCCAAGGAAGATGAGAGGAACCAAACATTACTTACGGATGACAGCCGTAAGGAAAGAACAAAAAGTCTATCGCCAAGCGATAAGACATTAGATGTATACGTCACCCGGTGCTCTGTAGGTATTGCTCAAGGTTCTTAGCAAGAGTCTTTCTGGCACCTAAACGCACCTACTTTTTACCCTTTTACTATATCTCCATTTCGCCTCCCTTCTTCGATCTTGCTGTCCAACCTCTCCGACTCCCTCTTTTCAATGTCTGAAGCACTGAAGGGCTGAAAGTGTCCCAGTCAATATGGTCAATATGCTATGGTGATTAACCTTTATTGATTTTGCATTGTTGAACATATGGAGAGTATAGACTAATATCTATTAGTTATCTGCGTCATAAATTGACCAGAGTCTATTAAGTATCTGCGTCATAAATTGACCAGAGTCTATTAAGTATCTGCGTCATAAATTGCCCAATGTCTCTTAATTATCTGCGTCATAAATCGACCAGTGTCTATTAATCATCTGCGACTTCAGATTTAGCCCTTATCATCCCTTCTCCATCCTCAGAAGGTCAGAATAACCGACAGTGACAAAAGGTTTATTTCATTGAGAATTCCCGGTGCTAATGGAGGCCCCGGAAGGTTGACGCCCTTCCGAAGACAGATGATATCAGGAGAAAGAAACGGATTGTTCCTGACTCTCACGGCCACCCACCATCAGTCACGATTGATCCGAAGGAAAATTTTACGAAAGGACACGAGAAATCTATCGAGGAGTGTATGTGACATTTGGGGAAGATTTCTGGTAATTTATATATATATATATATATATATATATATATATATAGATATATATATATATATATATATATATATATGTATATATATATATATATATATATATATATATATATATATATATATATATATATATATATATATATATATATATATATATATATCAGTCAATAACGAAACGTTATGTCAGGTAAGAGTGCCTTTGCTAAAATCTCCCTCACACAGACTACATAATTATTGTCTGTCCTTTCAGTCCCCTAATCAGATCAAATTAGTAATCTAATTTAATCAGTATTTAAAAATTTCATCACCACTCAGATCATTTATCAACGGAGGCGAAATACAAATAAAGCCATTTCTCTCGACGCATTACAAGTTTTTCATATCAAAATATTAATCCATATTGAAGAGATCCCTTTCAAAGAACGTGGGAGATATTTGAAAACTGTATATTAACAAATTAGAGTGAATCCTTTTGCCATAAATAACTGGAGCACTGAAGTCAAAACTTGGTCGATGGTCCAACCTATCGGTCTAACACTGTGAATCAGAATTGGAACTTGCAACGCATTACTAACCTAATACAGATCTCCTTGCATTTTTATAATGAACTTATATTTTTATCTGTCTGCTTATTCATTTGTTAATCTATTTTTGTCTTTTTTAATAAGTGGTCTATTTTTATCTGTATTTCCCTTCATCTTCTGTTACTTCTTTCAAATGAGGAACATATTCTTTGGAAGCTTGAATTTGAAGTCAGTGGCCCTGTGGTGGGTTTGTTTCATATAAATAGGGTTTATCTTCTGAATAATAATAATAATAATAATAATAATAATAATAATAATAATAATAATAATAATAATATATTTTGGTAAAAGACCCTCTTTTTTGCAAATACTGTTAAAAGGAAAGGCAGAATTAAGCGAGTTTATTTTATCTATTGTTTTTTTCTATTTTTCTTACAATTCGCTTCTCAGGCTCAGCGATGTTTCTGAGTAACTGGCCAACATTCATATTGGGAATTTTCAAAAAGTATAAATGCTTAAGGTAATCTTTTATTGTATTAAAACAGGACTGACAACGACGCCTGCTTGACCTGGACCTGAGATCCTGCTTTAATAAAATAAAAGATTAACTTCAGCATTTACATTTTTTGAAAATTCTCAATATGAATATTGGCCAGCTACTCAGAAACATCGCTGAACCTGAGAAGCGAATTCTAATCAACTCGCTTAATTCTGCCATTCTTTTTAATAATAATAATAATAATAAAATAATACTAATAATAATAATAATAATAATAAATATAATAATCTAATATAATAATAATAATATAATAATGAAGGTCCTGCAGTAAGATTTATTTTAGAAAGGTACGTAACACAACAGAAAGTTGAAAAGAGTAAATGTAAAGAACGAACACCGCTTCCAAAAAAGAAGGGAAAAAAGACTTTGGAGATTCAAATGGTGAGGGGAAAAGATATCGTTTTGTCTTCAGCCGGGAAAGTCTAGACTCAGCTGTGAAAGCGAAGAAAAAGAATTTCATTCACCTAAATTGAAACCGGTTCTGTCTTTTTTCATTTCGCCTAATTCTTTTCTTTACCTTTGCGAACGAATTTTACTCAAGCTTTTATTTCTTATTTTATCGCAAGAAAACGAGAACATAAATGACTTAATGGTACATTGAATGCTGAAATATTAATGTATACAAGTCTCACAATGACTGACTTTTTATGATATGCAGAAATATGTTATAAAAAAACATTAAGTACTTATACATATACCAACAACAATTCTATATAACAAAGGGGAGCTAACTAACCCAAACTGTTACTGATGTCTTGAATATTTTTGTCGCAATAACTGACTGATAGTGTACCATTTATTATCTGGATATCTTTTATCTTGCTGTCCACCCATTCCAACGCTCTCTTTTCACTGTGTGAAGCACCAAGTGGCCGACGGTGCCACAGTTCTTGGCTTAGCAGCATAAATTTCATAGAATCATCTCAGAGAAACGGTGATTAACGGTAGAATGATGGCGTTTGATATGAGTGAGGCCAAGAAAGAACACGAAGTAGCATTAATAGAGGAATAAAATTTCAAATGAAAGTATGCAAGAAGAATCACTGCCTTCTACCGTATGTAGTTCATTAGGGAACCTCAGATCATTTTGATACAATTCGCAAATTAAAACTGCATCTTTATATTACTTTTATATTTACATGTTTACTATCTGTTTCTTACATTTATTATGTAGCTGTTCTTGTCCTTACCTGCCTGTCTGTCTGTCTGTCCGTCTGTCTGCTTGTCTGTCTGCGAGTGTGTGTGTGTGTGTGTGAACGTTTCCATATGGTAGAATTTCTATGGGATGGCATTCATATGAATTATTGTTTTTATGCATATCCAGTTGCAAGCTTAGAAGCTTTGTGCCATTATCGATATTTGTATTCCAATAAAATAAATGGCAAAGTCATCTGTGTATTAATTAAACACATCCATTGAAAGCATTCAAATCTACGATACGAGATTAAGTATCATACCAGATGACTGTCATCTCCCGTCCTTTTGTCACGCAGCTTAAAAGGAAAGGAAGAGGTCGGCATTGAATTATGTGCCTCGGAGGAGGTCGAGGGTCTGTGACAGGAATGGATCTCTGCCTTCTTCACTGACGGGAAAGCTGATAACAGATATAAATGATGCAGGGACACTTTCTGTCGTCTGGTCATCTGAAGTTTTTTCTTTTCGTCATCGGAGTGAGATGTCTTGCAATGAAAGAGAAGCGATTTCTTTGCTGGACCATTGTCACGTTTTCGTCTTTGAATTCAGATTTTTCACAAAAATAAGCATTTTTTTAAAATTATTGTCACATTTTCGTCTGAAATCGGATGTTTTTGGCTGAATCATTGTCACATTTTCGTTTTAAATCGTATGTTTAAAGAAATACGACGTTTTTTGTTGAATTATGTATGTGTACACACACACACACACACACACACACACACACACACATATATATATATATATATATATATATATAATATATATATATATATATATATATATATACATATGTATGTATGTATGTATGTGTACGTTTTTTGTTGAATTACGTATTTAATATATAAAGTGATTTAGTTTATTAGCTGAAGCCACTGGAAAAGTTCAGAATGAAACGACAGAGTGCCAAGTACTTTCGTGTAATTTTAACACATCTTTATGCCCCGAAGATGTGTTATAAACGGGCAAAAGTACTTGGCACTGTCGTTTCATTCTGAACTTTCCCAGTGGTTTCAGCTAATATATACATGCGTACATAGATACATAAATATATTAATAAACATCCACAGAATGTCCTTTTATTTAGAAGTGTGCCATTCCTCCCCCCCGCCCCCCGCCCCAGGAGCGAGTTATGGCGATGGTGACCGTTCAGATAACAATGTTAGGAAGTGGAGTGGCGAAGGGGAAGAAGTGGCCCAATATATCAGATAAAAATAGTTTTAAAAATGTCCGCAATTTCTGTTCGTCACTCGGCAGCAGTACTACTGTTAATTTGCAGCTTTGTAGAGCTCTCATTATTTGCAGCCTTGCTCTCTCTCTCTCTCTCTCTCTCTCTCTCTCCTCTCTCTCTCTCTCTCTCTCTATATATATATATATATATATATATATATATATATATATATATATATATATATATATATATATCTCTCTCTCTCTCTCTCTCTCTCTCTCTCTCTCTCTCTCTCTCTCTCTCTCTCTCTCTCCCCTTTTCAGAGTACCCTTGATGAATTTTGTTTTCCATTAAAAGATAAAATGAATACTGTCTCCCATTTTCCCAGCTGTTTGGATTCGCTTTTAAAATTGAATATATAAAAGGGTCTCTAATCTTCAGTTAATGAATTGCTTGTGTATTGTATGTGCCTCTCTCTCTCTCTCTCTCTCTCCGTCTTCTCTCTCTCTCTCTCTCTCTCTCTCTCTCTCTCTCTCTCTCTTTTATTCACGATCAAGATATCTTATTGCTACACTGAATGACTTCGCTCTTGGACACACCATCTCTCTCTCTCTCTCTCTCCTCTCTCTCTCTCTCTCTCTCTCTCTCTCTCTCTCTGCCTCTTCTCCCAAACTTCGGCATGCAGCACGTACACACACACACACAACAAAAAAAAAAGCACCGAAATCCATTAGATACAAGAATCGATGTGAGGAAAATATGCATTTTTTATTTCAATTCAAGTGGATACTTCTTCTTGACCAAGTTCTTACGACTCTTTAGTTATTATTATTATTACTTATTTATTATTATTATTATTATTATTATTATTATTATTGATTAGTTATTATTTATTTATTATTATTGATTATTATTATTTAGAAGGATGAACCCTATTCATACATAATAAGCCCACTACAGGGGTTACTGACTTGAAATTCAAACTTCCAAAGAATATGGCGTACATTCGAGAGAAGTAACAGAAGGTAATGGGAAAGACAGAAAGAGGAAATTAGTTATTATGAAAAAAAATTATATTAAAAAAGTGATAAATGAAGAAATGAAAATGTAAGTAAATTATTAATGTATAGGGAGAATGATTAAAATCATTAAAAGACCAACTACATTAGCTGATAATATAGTTCCCTTGGTAAAAAAAAAATCGGTTCAAGTTATTTCATCCATCTAGTCCGTTTCAGAAACTGGAAAGTCAAAGAGTAAAACAAACACACACAAACACACACACACACACAATTATAGCATAACAACAAAATCATTATTCCTTTTACACTCGTACGTGCCTAACACCTTCCCCGCCTGGTGCCTCTCACAATAATATAGTTGTTCTTATATTTTGGCAAATCCCAAACATAACTGCCACTTAAAAATCCCCCTAAATAATTGCCACTCACTCATCACTTTACGGAAGAAAGCGTCCCGAGCACAGCGGGAATTTAATCCAGATTGCCGAGATAAACAAAGTAGAGAATCCTCCTCCTTCCCTGCAATGACTCTCGACCGGGAAAACAAAACTGCGACGGCAAACGTTTAATTTCCCCGACGTTTTCGACCTGCACGCCGCCTGACACCGACAATTCTTTTTACGAGCAGAGGAAGGATCGAGAAATGTCCTCGTTGTTGCGGCAATGTTGCAAATCTCACCGCGGCTGAGAGTGGCGCCGCAAATTAAGCGCGAGGCCTTCTTCCCTCTTTTAAAGATTCTGATGAGGAAGTGGCAATTATATTCGGGATTTGCCGAAATAGACGTCAAACGAGGTCGTCGCAAAGCTTTTACGAGATACAAGTGTAGGAGGAAAGATGGTTTCGTTGTTACGCTGGATTTAGACGTGTGTGTGTGTGTGTGTGTGTGTGTGTGTGTGATTGTGTGTGTGTGTTTTGTGCGTTTATTGGTTCATTATTATAGTTATTTTTTCCCTCTCTGTTATTATTTATCTTGACTTTCGTATTACTGACCTCCACAGAGAACTTTTGAATGAGGATTAAAATTCACATCTGAATCATACCTTTACCGCGATATCATTATTGAACCAGCAAACGATTATGCGAGACAACAATTGTCATGAAAAATAAATAAAATAAAATAAATTAATTCTGATCGTACTTCTAATATTGAACCCTTTTGGACACTAGAAATATTTGGTAATAAATTCTTAAGCAGAGCATCAGACATGCAGCCAATTTTTAATGTATGAGACTTGTAATATGAACGAGGCATCGGCAGCATTATATTAAAATCTAAATTGATTTCTGATCGAACATTTAATATCTCATATTTCTAGACAAAATATATTTCGTAATAACAGTATTTTCTTTTCAATTTTTTATGTTTAAGATTTTTAATGTGAATAAGATATCGGCGGCATATCAAACACTGAATTGATTCCATACGCCAAATGATTAAATAATATTCTGTGAAAATATTCCAAAGTCATTAAAATTTCGACGCCGTTAATCACCTGGTGCCGTAATTGGCCATTTGAATGTGTTATTTCCATTCCTTCAGGAATATCAAACGGAAAATTCGTAAAAATCCCTTACGAGGAATATTCACATGAATTTTAAACAGCGGCTATTGATAGGTATTTGTTCTTTCCTGTTGTTTTTAATGTTATACATTTTATAACGGAATTGGGGTTTATCTATTATCGCATATTTTAATTGGGGTGGAATTCTCAAGTGGAGTCACTAATGAGAGAGAGAGAGAGAGAAGAGGAGAGAGAGAAGAGAGATAGAGAGAGAGAGAGAGAGAGAGAGAAGAGAGAGAGAGAGAGAGAGAGAGGGAGAGGGAGAGAGAGAGAGACCTACCTTACCTTACCTTACCTTACAGTTCGTTCGGGTTGCCCCAGGTCCCTCAGTGTGAGGCGCCTCTAATGTCTACCAGAGAGTTGCTAGTACATCTTCCGGTATATTTTGCATCTTCCAATCTTGGATGGTCTGGGATGCAGTTTAGATATTTGCGAGCTTATTCTTAAACACATCTACGCTCACTCCTGATATATTCCTCAGATGAGCTGGCAACGCATTGAATAGACGCTGCATTATCGATGCTGGTGCGTAGTGGATTAATGTCCTGTGTGCTTTCCTTATTTTTCCTGGTATAGTTTTCGGGCACTATTAATCTACCTCTGCTTGCTCTTTCTGATATTTTTAGTTCCATGATATTTTCTGTTATTCCTTCTATCTGTTTCCATGCCTGAATTATCATGTAACGTTCTCTTCTCCTTTCTAGACTATATAATTTTAAGGATTGTAGTCTTTCCCAGTAGTCTAGGTCCTTAACTTCTTCTATTCTAGCTGTAAAAGGACCTTTGTACACCCTCTCCCTATTTTGTGCAATATCCTTTTGATAGTGTGGGTACCATATCATATTGCAATATTCAAGTGGACTACGAACATATGTTTTATAAAGCATAATCATGTGTTCAGCTTTTCTTGTTTTGAAGTGCCGTAACAACATTCCCTTCCCATTTTTGCTTTACATTTTGCCAACAGAATTGCTATTTGATCATTGCATAACATATTCCTATTCATCATCACACCAAGGTCTTTAACTGCTTCTTATTTGTGATTGTCTCATTATTAGGTCCCCTATATGCATATAGCTTTCCTTCTCTGTCTCCATAATTTATTGATTCAAATTTATCAGAGTTAAATACCATCCTATTTACCTCTGCCCCAATCATATACTTTGTTAAGGTCTCTTTGTAGAGCGTTCCCTATCCTTCATCACAAGTAATTTCTCTACTTATTCTTGTGTCATCAGCGAAACTACTCACTAATACCGAATCCTTAACATTACTGTCTATGTCTTCAATCATAATAACAAACAATATTGCAGCTAGCACCGTACCTTGTGGCACACCGGATATTACCTTGGTTTCATCCGATTTCTCATCGTTTGCAATAACTATCTGTTTTCTGTTGTGTAAAAATTCTTTTAACCATCTTCCTACTTTATCTACGATATTGTGTTTTTCTAATTTTCTTTGCTAATATATTATGGTCTACTTTGTCAAAAGCTTTTACAAAGTCTAGATAAACCACATCTGTTTTCATTTCCGCTTTTCATATTTTTGAATATGTTCTCACGGTGGACTAACAGTTGGGTTTGTGTACTTTTTTCCGGGTACGAAACCGTGTTGTCCTATATTAAACAATTATTTTTTATTAAATGTTTTCATAATATTTTTCTTCATTACCCTTTCATACACTTTCATAATATGGATGTTAGACTCACAGGCCTATAATTACTTGCCTCTAGTCTGATCCACTTTTGAAAGTAGGGTGATATATGCTAATTTGTGTGCTCATCATAAATCTTGCCTGTATCTACACTTTGTCTTAATAATATTGCAGTGGCTTTGCGATAGAATGAACTACTTTCTTTAACAAAATAGCAGGGACTCCATCCGGCCCTGCAGCAGCTCCATTTTTAATTTCATTAATTGCCTGCACAATATCAGCTTCATTAATTTCTATGTCAGCTAAATATTCACTATTCTTCCCTTACTTCTATATCATTATCTTCATTATCTATTCTAGGGGTGAATTCTCTCTTATATCGTTCTGCCAGTATGTTGCAAATTTCCTTTTTTTCATTCGTTAATCTCCCTTCAATTCTCAGAGGGCCTATTTCTATTCTTCTTTTATTCATCTTCTTCGCATATGAGTATAATAGTTTGGGGTTTTGCTTGATATTTAATAGGGTTTTTTCTTCCAAGTCCCGTTTCTTTATACCGCCGATGGAAGGTGCCCTTGTAGAAAAAATTAATTTTCTGCTGGGGGTCTGGGCGGGGTTCCTGTAGGTACCATTCTTCCATGCTCTTCCTGAAGACGTTCTGGATGCTTCGGTTTGGTGTGTCCGTTGTTTACTAGGACCTGGGCTGCACGTTCCATCTCCATCGGCGTATAAAGAAGACGAGCGAGCCCTACGGGAAATAATCAGGAATCACGTTTCTCCGACCGACACCAACAAGCAGATCAACTTGATCATATTTTATACAAGTAAAAAAACATGCAGTCTTATTATGAAAAATAACCCCGTACCGTTGCAGGATCCCTTGAAGAGGACGAACGTCATTTACAGATACACGTGCCCAATCCGAGGATGCCTCGGAAACTTACATCGGGATGACGTCAATGCGCCTCTCCAAGAGGATCTCCTGTCACGCGCAGGAAGGAGCGGTATTTAATCATGCAAGGACTGCCCATAATAAAAGAATCCGACGCAGCGACATCGTCGCGGTAACTTCGAGGTTATCGACCAGGCACCCGATCTACGTCGTTTGCGAATCTTAGAAGCGCTGCACATCGGGAGGGAGAAGCCCAGTTTAAACATCACACAGGAGACCTTCCTCCTCCCCACCGCCGTCAGGAGAGCAGCAGACACCGCCCCACAACGACCATCGCACCAGAGGGATCCTGAGGATGATAGAAGCATTAGCTCTCATCCTGAGGACGTCCCTAGTAACCCTGAGGGTGATCGCAGCTCAAGCTCTCGCCCTGAGGACGACCTGGTAGCACGCCCTTCGAGGGGACCTCCACCATCACCAATAAGGATGAGGCTCCGCCCACGAAGAGGACAGCCAACCAGCAACGGGCCCCCTGATGACATCGCTCGTGACGTCACAGGTATTGCCCCAATGAAAAGTAGGTACCCGTTTCTTCAAGCCAACCGAATGCAATAAATAGCGTGAATACATCTGACACAGACCATTGCACTCAGCGATCCCGTCCCGAAGATGGCCAAACGAGGTGGCCGAAACATGTAGACGCCTTGAAAACCACCAGAAAAAGAAGAAATAACAAGAAATACCGGATAGACCCCTGACGACTACGGCCTGTTCCCGACCTACGAAACCCACCTGTATACCTGTTTGACGACCCCAGCCTGTCCCTGATAACCAGTTTTGCTTTTGATAACACCAGCCCGCCCGAAATTTCCGTTGACGACCTACAGCACGATGAACATTGGACAGCTGCTTTATAATACCAGCGTGCCAGAAAGAAAAATCATAAGGAGAATTGAAAGAATATTGTACAAAATCAATTCTGTGAATTCTGCCATTATTTTCAATAAAACTTGTTTGAAAGAAGGTCTGTTTCCAGCGTACAATAATAATAATAATAATAATAATAATAATAATAATAATAATAATAATCTTAAGTGATTACAAGTATGATGGTAATAATATGATGATAATAATATAGTTTTTTTCCCTGGGGGACACGACCGAAAGCCCTAAAATACAGCCCTCAAACTTACTTAAAAAAAAAAAAAAAAGAGAGGTGAATTGAAAACCGTCAGTTTTTCCACTTCATTTGGCGTGTTTTAGCCACAATAGGATCTATAATAAAGAAACTGTGGGAAACATGAAGCCATCACCGTGAAAGTGAGGCACACGCCTGAGAGACCACCTCCCATTTCTCAGGGAAATTATTCAGATATCTCGCTGGTACGGTCTGCAACCCGGGCGGAAATTTCCCTCTCCAATTTGAGAACCCTACAATCGCCTTTCTTTATTTTTTACTTTTTTTTTTTTACAGTGATGAGAACCGACTGATCTGTACTCTGGTGTAACCTAACAGGTAAGAGAATAATAACAGGTGTGTGTGTACTATATATATATATATATATATATATATATATATATATATATATATATATTATATATATATATATATAAATATATATATATATATATATATATATATATATATATATATATATATATATATATATATATATATATATATATATATATATATATATATATATATATATATATCTATATATATATATATATATATATATATATATATATATATATATATATATATATATATATATATATATATATATATATATATATATCTATATATATATATATATATATATATATATATAATATATATATATATATATATATATCTATATATATATATATATATATATATATATATATATATATATATATATATATATATATATGAATAAATAAAGGTTTTTGCCACGAAGGAAAAAATGAAAAAGCGAGATAGCCGAGTACTTTCGGTCTTGTTCCGACCCTTTACTAAGGCAAACTGATTTTACAGAGGAAAACATAGTCAAAAGAAGGCTTAATATCCAAACTGACACTACAAGATTAGCAATAAGGTCGATTTCACTCTACAGAAACGAGGAAACGCCTGAGGGTAGCCACACCTTGGAGGATACACACACGGTAAACAGGTTATTCTTCCAGAAAACAGTACATTTTGAAAAAACAAGGAAGCATATACAACTTTATTATCATGAAATTTACACAAATTTTCCAAAAAAAAATTATTATTAATGAAAAGACGAAGAAAATAAATATATATATATCGAGCAAGAGAAA
>NC_087211.1:1747666-1750674 GCF_015104395.2 Macrobrachium nipponense | reverse complement strand
TTTCTCTTGCTCGATATATATATATTTATATTTTCTTTCGTCTTTTCTTTTTCATTATAATAATTTTTTTGGAAAATTTGTGTAAATTTCATAATAATAAAAGTTGTATATGCTTCCTTGTTTTTTTCAAAATGTTACTGTTTTTCTGGGAAGAATAACCTGTTTACCGTGTGTGTATCCTCCAAGGTGTGGCTACCCTCAGGCGTTTCCTCGTTTTCTGTAGAGTGAAATCGACCTTATTGCTAATCTTGTAGTGTCAGTTTGGATATTAAGCCTTCTTTTGACTATGTTTTCCTCTGTAAAATCAGTTTGCCTTAGTAAAACGGGTCGGAACAAGACCGAAAGTACTCGGCTACCTCAGTTTTTCCTTTTTTCCTTTGTGGCAAAAACTATATTTAGGATATCTATATATATATATATATATATATATATATATATATATATATATATATATATATATATATATATATATATATATATATATATATATTACACACACACCTGTTATTATTCTCTTACCTGTTAGGTTACACCAGAGTACAGATCAGTCAGTTCTCATCACTGTAAAAAAAAAAAAATGGTAAAAAAATAAAGAAAGGCGATTGTAGGGTTCTCAAATTGGAGAGGGAAATTTCCGCCGCCCGGGTTGTAGACCGTACCAGCGAGATATCTGAAGAATTTCCCTGAGAAACGGGACGTGTCTCTCAGGCGTGAGTCTCGCTTTCACGGTGATGGCTTCATCCTTCCCACAGTTTCTCTTATATAGATCCTATTTTGGCTAAACACCGAAATGAAGTGGAAAAACTGACGGTTTTCAATTCACCTTTCTCTCATTTTTTTTTTTAAGTAAGTTTGAGGGCTGTATTTTAGGGCTTTCGGTCGTGTCCCCCAGGAGAAAAAAACTATTATTATCTTCACCATTATTATCATCATACTTGTAATCACTTACTATTATTATTTTTATTATTATTATTATTGATTATTATTATTATTATATTATTATTATTATTCAGAGCATGAATCCTGTTCATACAGGACAAACCTCCAAAGACCCCAAATTAAAGCTTCCAAAGAAGGTTGTGTTCATAAGAAGAAATAAAAAAAGGAAAATTCCACTTATTAAATAAATAAATAGAAAACTGACGAATACGTAAATAAATAACTAAATTCATAATTAAATAAAATAAAGTTTATTAGTTAATAGATAAATAATAATTGCCGTCATGTTATCTATTGTTCAGGAAAGATCAAGCAGAAATATGACAAATATAAGACATAAACATGACACAAAAATGCGCTTTGTGAAAAATCACCAAACATTTTCTGAACTTCAGTACCTGCAAAATGTAACAAAATATTTTGCGTAACAAGTTGAAGCTTAAACCACAGAAATTCTGAGTAGGCCATTGTCTTTTATGCAAACTAGGTCCCTATATAAATAACTTAAATTGGACAGCAAAATCTACATAATGGTAACGCTGTCATTTTGATAAGTCTTTCAGATAAAGAAAAAAAATAGTTAGAATTATGATGGCGGGTTGTTATGCAAATTAGGTCCCCAAAAGCAAACAAAGGAGTAAAGGTGTAAATTCACATTTGTAGAATACATAAATCTTGATGACTTCTACATTCTCTTAGATCAGACAAACTACAGAGAGCTTCACAAATCTAAAAGCTGCTAAGGTCACCCTTTTTTTTCAAATGCAAATTGGACTAAAACCTAAAAGAAAAAAATATTATCTTGTCAGCTGTTAGGTTATGAACCAGCCTCGCAAAAGACATGAGACTCAGCATGTTGTCAGATTTTACACAAAACAATATATGACTGGATTTAAGACTATGCTCTCTCTCTCTCTCTCTCTCTCTCTCTCTCTCTCTCTCTCTCTCTCTCTCTCTCTCTCTCTCTCTCTCTCTCTCTCTCTCTCTCTCTTACAATTGATTAAATTAGTTATAAGCTTATGGAGTTCAAACTTTCATGAACTATTCTCTCTCTCTCTCTCCCTCTCCCTCTCTCTCTCTCTCTCTCTCTCTCTCTCTCTCTCTCTCTCTCTCTCTCTCTCATTAGTGACTCCACTTGAGAATTCCACCCCAATTAAAATATGCGATAAACCCCAATTCCGTTATAAAATGTATAACATTAAAAACAACAGGAAAGAACAAATACTTATCAATGGCCGCTGTTTAAAATTCATGTGAATATTCCTCGTAAGGGATTTTTACGAATTTTCTGTTTGATATTCCTTAAGGAATGGAAATAACACATTCAAATGGCCAATTACGGCACCAGGTGATTAACGGCGCCGAAATTTTAATGACTGGAATATTTTTCACAGAAATTATTTATTTCATTTGGTGTCTGGATTCAATTCAATGTTTAATATGCCGCCGATATCTTATTAAAAATCTTAAACATTAAAAATTGACTATGTTTCACGCTCTGCTCAAAAAATGATGTTATGACGAAATATATTTTGTCTAGAAATGTGAGATATTAAGTGTTCGATTAGAAATCAATTTAAATGTTAATATGATGCAGCCGATGCCTCATTCATATTAGAAGTCTCATACATTAAAAATTGGCTGCCTGTCTGATGCTCTGCTTAAGAATTTATTACCAAATATTTCTGGTGTCCAAAATGGTTCAATATTAGAAGTTCGATCAGCTCCCTGTGCTAATAATTCAGAATTAATTTATTTTATTTTATTTATTTTTCATGACAATAATTGTTGTCTCGCATAATCGTTTGCTGGTTCAATATTGATATCGCGGTAAAGGTATGATTCAGATGTGAATTTTAATCCTCATTCAAAAGTTCTCTGTGGAGGTCAGTAATACGAAAGTCAAGATAAATAATAACAGAGAGGGAAAAAATAACTATAATAATGAACCAATAAACGCACAAACACACACACACACACGTCTAAATCCAGCGTAACAACGAAACCATCTTTCCTCCTACACTTGTATCTCGTAAAAGCTTCCCGGCCACCCGGAACTCTTTGCGACG
>NC_087211.1:1735166-1740166 GCF_015104395.2 Macrobrachium nipponense | reverse complement strand
ATGTGAGAAATAATATCCCGCGTGCAAGAACAAAAGGTCTCCCTGTTTCATGAACCACAGAAAAAAAAATTGAAAAGGTTTATTAATCAAGCTAGAGAAAAATAAAAACAGTATTCAAGCGAAAATCCAACCGCATATTCGTCCGATGTTTTTGGGGGAAATGCTTTAATGGAAGGGAACCTCTTTCATTCTTCCAAACCTGAAACTAGTTTTATCCTCGAATTAAAAAATGTTGCTGTTCCTTTCCGCAGTTGTAAAGTTGATTTAGTCAGGGTACTACGTTTGCTTTCAGGTGGAAACAAGCTTTTGTCTTATGGCGATATGACAGAGTGGGGGCCATTTCAAATGTGCATGTCGCTGACAAATGATCCATAAATGCATAAATAAATTATTATTATTATCATTATTATTGGCTCTATCACAGTCCTCCAATTCGACTGGGTGGTATTTATAGTGTGGGGTTCCGTGGGTGCATCCTGCCTCCTTAGGAGTCCATCACTACTTACTATGTGTGCCGTTTCTAGGATCACACTCTTCTGCATGAGTCCTGGAGCTACTTCAGCCTCTAGTTTTTCTAGATTCCTTTTCAGGGATCTTGGGATCGTGCCTAGTGCTCCTATGATTATGGGTACGATTTCCACTGGCACATCCCATATCCTTCATTATTTTTCTATTTTCAGATCTGATACTTATCCATTTTTTCCCTCTCTTTCTCTTCAACTCTGGTGTCCCATGTATTATTATTATTATTATTATTATTATTATTTTTTTTTTTTTTTTTTGTTTTTTTTTTTTTTTTTTTTTTTTTTTTTGCTCTATCACAGTCCTCCAATTCGACTGGGTGGTTATTTATAGTGTGGGGTTCCGGGTTGCATCCTGCCTCCTAGGAGTCCATCACTTTTCTTACTATGTGTGCCGTTTCTAGGATCACACTCTTCTGCATGAGATCTGGAGCTACTTCAGCCTCTAGTTTTTCTAGATTCCTTTCAGGGATCTTGGGATCGTGCCTAGTGCTCCTATGATTATGGGTACGATTTCCACTGGCATATCCCATATCCTTCTTATTTCTATTTTCAGATCTTGATACTTATCCATTTTTTTCCATTCTTTCTTTCTCTTCAACTCTGGTGTCCCATGGTATTGCGACATCAATGAGTGATACTTTATTCTTGACTTTGTCAATCAACGTCACGTCTGGTCTGTTTGCACGTATCACCCTGTCCGTCCTGATACCATAGTCCCAGAGGATCTTTGCGTGATCGTTTTCTATCACTCCCTCAGGTTGGTGCTCGTACCACTTATTACTGCAAGGTAGCTGATGTTTTCTTGCACAGGCTCCAGTGGAGGGCTTTTGCTACTGAATCATGCCTCTTTTTGTACTGGTTCTGTGCAAGTGCCGGGCATTCGCTTGCTATGTGGTTTATGGTTTCATTTTTCGTATTGCACTTCCTACATATGGGAGAGATGTTATTTCCGTCTATCGTTCTTTGAACATATCTGGTTCTTAGGGCCTGATCTTGTGCCGCTGTTATCATTCCTTCAGTTTCCTTCTTTAGCTCTCCCCTCTGTAGCCATTGCCATGTGTCATCGCTGGCTATTCTTTAGTCTGTCTCATGTATTGTCCGTGCATTGGTTTGTTGTGCCAGTCCTCTGTTCTGTCTGTCTTTCTCCTGTCTCTGTATATTTCTGGGTTTTCGTCTACTTTTATTAGTCCTTCTTCCCATGCACTCTTTAGCCACTCGTCTTCACTGGTTTTTCAGATATTGCCCCAGTGCTCTGTTTTCGATGTTGACACAGTCCTCTATACTTAGTAGTCCCTCTCCCTCCTTCCTTTCGTGTTATGTATAGTCTGTCCCGTATTTGCTCTTGGGTGTAGTGCTTTGTGTATTGTCATATGTTTCCTGGTTTTCTGATCTATGCTGCGGAGTTCTGCCTTCGTCCATTCCACTATTCCTGCGCTGTATCTGATTACTGGCACTGTCCATGTGTTTATGGCTTTTATCATATTTCCGGCGTTGAGTTTTGACTTGAGTATCGCCTTGAGTACTCTGCATATATTTCTTTTCCTGATCGTGTCCTTCATCTCTTGGTGTTTTATATCCCCTCCTTCCATTATTCCCAGGTATTTGTATCCTGTCTCATCTATGTGTTTGATGTTGCTCCCATCTGGTAGCTTTATCCCTTCAGTTCTCGTTACTTTGCCTTTTTTGTATGTTGACTAAGGCGCATTTTCTATTCCAAACTCCATCCTGATGTCCCCAGATACAATCCTTACAGTCTGGATTAGGGTATCTATTTCCTTGATGCTCTTACCATACAGCTTGATGTCGTCCATGAACATCAGATGGTTGATTCTGTTGCCTCTTTTTCTTGAGTTGGTACCCGGCATCCATCTTCTGTAGTTACTTTTGTCATGGGTATCATGGCTACTGCGAAGAGTAGTGGGGACAGTGAGTCGCCCTGGAAGATCCCTCTCCTGATATTAACCTCTGCTAATCTTATTCCAGAGCTTGTAAGTATTGTATTCCAGTTGCGCATTGTATTTTTGAGGAAGCTGATGGTGTTTTCCTCTGCCCCATATATTTTCAGGCATTCTATTAGGCCATGTGTGTGGTATCATGTCAAAGGCTTTCTTATAGTCTATCCATGCCATGCTTAGGTTGGTTTTCCTTCTCCTACTGTTCTTCATTACCCATTTTGTCTATCAGGAGCTGGTCTTTTTTGTGGCCCCTACACTTCCTTCTGCAGCCTTTCTGTTGGTGGGGGATGGTGTTTGTCTCCTCTAGGTAATTGTATAGCCTTTCACTAATGATACCTGTTAGTAACTTCCACATTATTGGTAGGCAGGTGATAGGCCTGTAGTTACTGGCTATATTTCCCTTACTCTTGTCTTTTTGTACTAAGGATGTTCTTCCTGTTGGTCCATCCATTTGGGTGCATGGTGATTGAGATACAATGCTGGAGTTGTTCTGCTATTCGTGGGTGTAGGGCCTTGAAGTTTTTGGAGCCAGTATCCATGGACTTCATCGGGACCTGGGGCTTTCCAGTTTTGCATTTTCTTTAGTTGGTGTCTGACTGTGTCCGTCGTGATCTCTGTGAATCTTTGTTTTATTCTCCCTGTTTCTTCTTCCTTGACTTCCTGGAGCCATGTTGCATGTTTGTTTTGTGATACCGGATTGCTCCAATATGTTTTCCCAGAGTCTCTTACTTGGTTCGGCTTCAGGAATTTCTGGGTGGTTGTCTTCCCCTCTTAGTTGGCTGTATAGTCTTTTCTGGTTGGTTCGAATAGTTTGTTCTGTTGGTATCCCTTATTCCTGTTCATGTACCGTTGGATCTTATGTGCTTTGACCTTAAGCCTCTGTTTTACATCTTCTGATTGTTGTTTAGTCCCCTCTCTTGTACTTTGTATTTCTCGTTGAGTTCCTCCCTTGTTTTCTTGCTTCTTAGTCTTTTTTCTGCCATGCTCTTTCAGTTTACTCAAGTCAGATCTCATCACCATGATTTGCTTTTCCAGGCGCCTTTTCCAAGGCCAATTCTTTCATAATACTTAAATTGTGATTTTTCCGGCTTTAAAATCCATTGTATGGGATGTTTTAGTGTTTAAATGTTTCTGCGGTGCCGGACGTACGATTTTTACTTCCCTAAAACATCTGCTGACGCCATTTGGGTGTCTTCAACTGTGTCGAAAAATGTTAACAATTTACACTGCATAAATTTATTAGCTGACATTTTGGATTTTGTTAGTCCTTTCTCAGCCTTCGTTTGTTTTCTCAGCGCATTTGTCACGTGAAATCGAAGGCAGCGCATCACGACTCAGGCCTCAATCTCATCTCTCGCCCCGTTCCACAAACAGAGAACGTCGGCGGGATTACTCTGGCTACTCACGCGGAAGGTCCTGATGGCGTGAATCAATCAGCCAATCCGGCGATGGGGTCTCGGTTGCAAATTGCAATACTGCGTCGATTAACAACAGCATGCGTGGACTCGGTGTTGGTATGTTTGGCCTAGTGGCGTCACGCCACTTCTTGAGGAACTGTTTTTCCTTTTCTTTTCTATAATCTTCAGCTGAAAACTCGTTATGGACAGAGAGAGAGAGAGAGAGAGAGAGGAGAGAGAGATAGAGAGAAAAGAGAGACATAAACAAGCTATAGGAAAACGGTGATAAACTAAATATATAAGAAAGTAATTTGAGGAAAAGAAAAGATAAACCGATACATCTAAAAATTATATGAGAGATCATGAGCAGCGAGAGGCAAAGAATGAAATTGTTACCTTGCTTAGAAATTCGAAGACCCTGAAGACTTCACAATCATCACTAGGCAAACTAAGCCGCAAGTTGTTTAGTTTGTACCAAGATAAAAACTTTGTATTTCAGGTTTGCAAACATTAAATGCATTTTTGAGATATTGCGTTCATGCGCTCTATTCATATGTGAATTATTATAAACATTATTTTTTTCATTTGTTTCTTGTATTCAGAGGTCATCCTATTCGGCCTGGGTGGTTTTTAATAGTGTTAGAAGCGGGAACACCAGGTTGCATCCTGCCCTTATTTAGGAGTCCATCACTTTTCCTTCACCTTAACCTGTGGTGCTTGTTTTCTAGGATCACACTCTATTCTGCAATGAGTCCTGGAGCTTCTTCCAACCATCTAGGTTTTCCGGGTTCCTTTTCATGGAATCTTGGGATAGTTGCCTAATTATTAGTTTATTATTATTAATTCTTATTATTATTATTTATTATTATTATTTTATTATTATTATTTCATCATTTTTTTTCACCATGTTCGATGCTGTCTCTAGGAGCACACACTTCTGCATGAGTTCCTGGGAAGCTACTTCGCCGCAATCTTGTTTTCCACGTCCCCTTTTCAGGATATTTGTTGGGATCGTGCCGTATTATTATTATTATTATTAATTATTAGTATTTATTATTATTATTATTATTGAGTTATTATTAGTTTTTATTATTATTATTATTATTCAAGATATGAACCCTATT
>NC_087211.1:1716217-1734666 GCF_015104395.2 Macrobrachium nipponense | reverse complement strand
ATATGAACCCTATTCATAAGGAACAGGTCTTCGATCCAATGACTTCAAATTCAAACTTCCAAAGAATATGGTGTTCAGCTGAAAGAAATGGCAGACGATAATAGAAATACAGAAAGAAGAGATAAGTTATTAGAAGACAAAGATGAAATAACAATTAACAAATAAAAAGACAGAATTGTCAATAAATGTACTGCGAATGATTATGAAAACGGGATTGAAAACTACATACGATTTCAAGATGAATTTATAATATTTTTAACAACTTTGATCCACACCGTAAAAAGACCTCGTGGAATTTACTCCCGGATAAAAGGTGGATAAGAAGAAGATCGATGTTCCATCAATAAACCTGGACCTCAAAAATAGGAGACTAATTCATTAGCCAAACACCCACCAACAGCACTTCCGGTATTCGTCTCCTCGTCCAGGGCGACTTTTCCAGGCAGATGTTGGAACAAGGACTGGAAGAGCTGCGAGAAGCAGAATCAAGTGCAAATAGATTCATCGTTGTGCAAACATCGTGAATTGCTTCCTCCCGAATTCCTGATGGGCCAAGAACAGGATTAGTCCAAAAAAGAAAAACACTCAGTGTTATAGGAACAAGATGGTTATTTTCTTCTCTTTACTAAGATTTTACAGATATTATTATTATTATTATTATTATTATTATTATTATTATTATTATTATTATTATTATTGTTGTTGTTGTTGTTTTTTGTTGTTGTTGTTGTTGTTGCGCAATTGCACTGTATGAACTTCCCCTTCTGCAAGCAGCAACTGCTTGCAGAAGGGGAAGTTCATACAGTGCAATTGCGCAACATACATGGGAGGAAAGCCACGCAATAAATGTTAAAGGTACAAAGGTTGTTTTTGCATGTAACGACAGGACTTTGAGACGAGTAGTAGAAGGGGCGTTAATTTCATTAAACGAGACCTTTGCAGGAAATACTGGTATTTCAGAAAATACAGCTATTTGGGAAGAGATATGTAGAAAAGGGAACATTTCAAACTTTAGAAATATATGTGCCAATAACGATGCTGCTTCCTCTCCTGTTTACTCCACTCAGGTCATTTCTCCAACAAACCACCCAACCAGCAGAAAACAAGCAGTTGACAATAGAAACATTCCCCCACGAAGATCAAGACGAATTCTGGAAAGAACGAGGGCTCAACCGCCTGATCATTCATAATATAAACTAGCTTGTTACCTAACCGTAGTTTTTGCAAATGTTTGTGCTCTTACTTGTTAGTTCCTTGAGGTGACATATCACATTTTAGTGAACAAGACCACAGGTGATGGTCGAAAGCTTTAATCCTGTACAAAAATATATATTATAAACTACAAGAGGATTTTACTTTATTGTGGATTGTATACCCATTTACTTAGAGGTACGACATAGTACCTGGCTTCTGCATATATATATTATATATATATATATATATATATATATATATATATATGTATATATATATATATATATCTATATATATATATTTATTATACTTAAATAGAAAAAAATTATATTAGCAATACTTCTCGGGGCAGAGTCAACCCTAGACTTCCCACTGCTATGGCGTTCCAGTTACAAGGCAGCCGTAAAGTCGGCAATAAAACCCAACTTATAACGTCCGCTCGCTAAAAGGGGGTTTAGGTCAGTCGCCACTGGCAGTTTTTAGCTCTTTTCCTTGACCTTTTATTGAAAAGGTCTACATTTGTGAGCATAGGACAGACGTTCCCTGTTGTAGAAAGAGGGCTGGAGTTTGGACCGACCTGCCAAATGACTCTGTCATTGTTTAGTGGGACAAGTTTATTCTTATCCATTTTTTTTATTCAAGTTGAGTTGTTATATATATATATATATATATATATATACATATATATATATATATATATATATATAATATATATTGATAACATCACTCGAACCGTGATCCATTTATATATCAATTCAAGCTACAAATATATGTACCGAAGGGGAATTTTTAGTTGATAACAATTTCGTCCCCAATGGGATCGAACCACCGTCCAAGTGGACGGGGACGAAATCAGGACAGTCAGTGACGCTATCCAATCAGCCAACAGAGACGCATAAGTTCATATCGATTCTGACCTTACAAATCACCCTCGACCTCGGTGCTTTCGTAATTAGAATCGATATGGAACCCCGTCTACCATGTTCAGCATAGGACAGACGTTCCCTGTTGTAGAAAGCGGGCTGGAGTTTGGACTGACTGCCAAATGACTGTCATTTTTTAGTGGGATAAGTTTATCTTACCCTTTTTTATTCGAGTTGAGTTGTTATATATATATATATATATATATATATATATATATATATATATATATATATATATATATATACTTTGTTTTGTCAATTAATTATTCTAATGTAATCTCTAGCCATTCGTAAGTGTATGACAATCAACATTGAGGCAACACCTCAGTATAACAAGCTTTGCAGGTATTGCCTTCGGATGAGTAAAAATAAAAAAAGTTCGCTAATTACCAAAGACCCCAAATTCCATCCTGGACCTGGGTACTTTCTAGACACCATACACCTGAACATGAATTCCTAACCTAACCCAACCTGCGCTTAAGACTTAGCATTTAATTTTAGAGACTGAGCTACAATGTATCACATTTCAAATGGTACCATAACAAAAACTAGATTATGATAATGAAGAAAATAAGTGCAGAACTCTGTTAAGTTTGGGGTCCAGAAGCTAAGATGTTGCTAAATAATTTGTCTGGTAGAGCCTCCCTTCAGAGAATGTCGTGTAATTGGAACTTTAAAAGTTCGACCAGAGATGCAGTGCATCGCTGCCCTCATGCAATGCTCCTTGCATCTTAATCATTTTTATTCTTTCTTTATATATTAATTTATTAATTTAATTGTTTTCTTTTTTAATAAGTGATCTCTTATTTCTGTATTTCTCATTACCTTCTGTTACTTCTTTCTAATAAACAGCACATTCTTGGAAGATTGAGTTTTAAGTCAATGGCCCCCTGTGGTGGGCTTCTTCCTTATAGACAGGGTTCGTTATCTGAAAAAATAATGATAATAATAATTATTATAATAATTAAGTGTGCCACTTAATACTTCGTTCTCATTACCAGGCAAGCCCAAAACAGTTCTTCATTGTCGCATCCACCAATGTCATAATCATTTGTATCCAGTTGTCTTCTTATTTTTTCTATGCTTTCGTTCGGTGTAAACAATTAGTGGAGTAAAAATGAGGATCCCTCGTCGAATATTTATGCTGGCGTTTTCACGCGGACAAAGAAAGCATCAGGGAGGACGGATGGGTCCTTCCTCTCACCTGGGCTCTTTTTACGTCCTCACCCCGACTCCCCAACCCCCACCAACACCCGTCCTTTAAAAAGAGTGTGATATTACCGAGTTTATGTATTCCAGTGAAAGAGGCAACGTGAATAATAAATCTTTTTACTGACAATAATTACAAAAAATTTCTAACTAATTTTTAATAAATTTTCACCGATCTGAATCCATCTTTCATCTCTTTTTATCTAGTTTTTAATCAATTTACCAATTTTCAGCCAATGTTAAATAAATTTTCAACCGATTTTAATAATTTTCTAAAACAATTTTAACCAGTTTTAATCAATTGTAAATTATTTTTCAATTAATTTTATTCAAATTTTTAAAACAATTTCAGACAATTATTAAGTCATTTAAATCCATTTTCAACCGATTTTTATGCAATTTTCAAAGAAATGTTGACAAATTTTTCTCAATTTCAAAATCAATTTTCAACCGATTTTAATCTAATTAAAACATTTTTAACAAATTTTGAACCAATTTATGTATAAGTTTTTACCAAACTTTTAATCAATTTTAACCAATATTTAACCAATGAAAGAAAGAAATTTTTGTTTCTATTTTCTTCTATTTGTGAAGATTAGATGAGGCTTAAGTTTCATCCGGGTATAAATCTGCATCTATTTTCAAGTACATTAACTAACAAAATCAGTATAAAAATTATTAGTATAAATTGGTCGAAAAAACGCTGTGTAAATTTGTGCACCATTTTCTATTTAAAGGAAACACAGAACATTTGTCTAACTGTACACAATCACCTACGAGTGTGAAACAAACAAACAACAGCTTCAAATTTTCAATTCCTCACTATATAAAGAGCTCATATCCAAGTTATACCTCATGAAACTCTAATTATTGTGAGCCATAGATTCACTGCTCTGTGGAAATGGCTTCCTGCCTGTGCGCGGTTGACCTGACGGGCAATTGATGTGGATAATAAAGTTAGTCAGAATTTGTAAACATATTCAGAGTAGGTTCCTCTGTGGTTGTTTGTGTATAGTTTCATATAATGATATTTTGGCATGTGATATTTTTTTCTATTAAGTTTATGTGTTTTACATAAACTTGACATGTAATGTCCAGTCTTCTGAATGTACTATGACCAGTTACTTACTCTTCAGTTTCCTATGAATGCTTTGCTATTAAGTAGATGTAATATTCATACATTGATAATAGCAGTTGCCAAATAAGCATAGTTTATTCAACCTTATATTTCATGGCTGAATATGCAAAGTGATTCGACGCTGTCACCAGGATAACAGCAAAGATATTTCAATCCGTTTTTATCCATTTCACCCTGGAAACAGACAATGAGATGCATGATTATGTACATAGACGGGGCTGATATTGTTGACTTGGAGGGTCCTCGTTGATGAGCTTCGTCGTAAAAAGTGGATTGAAAACTCAGGATAATCACACATCAGACGGTTGAGCGAATCTGCCCAGAAGAAGAGAGTCTGGGGAATGAATTGCCTCATTAAACTAAGTGTAGGGGGCTGAATGGGACTACTTTTCTGTTCTTAGGAAAAAAGAAAACCATTTTCATTTTCATTTTTTTTCCCTCTGCTCTCATTTCTATTACATTCGAAGACGACCTTCAAACAAATTTCTTTAGGTGGAGAACAATGGTTTTGAGGGTGAAAATTAAGAAATATTGCAATGTCAAATAATTTTTCATTTTTTAGCCCCTGCTCCTATTTTTACCGTCTTTGGAGAAGGCCTTTAGGCAAATTTCGTTGGGGGAAATATTCGTTGGGAAGGTGAGAAAGAAAAAAGGCAGTTGAAAGAAGATAACAATTTTAAATGTGCTCATGGAAAAACAGTGGTCCAGTATGTAGAGCGCAATATGTTTAGCGCTTTGAAACTCAGTGATTGCAGCTTAAGGGGAAGTAAACAAAAAATTGTTTATCATACTTTATAGCCTAAAATCTCTCCAAGTTACACCATGCAGTTTTATTCCTACGTTTCAAACTTCTGGTATAACTTTACATAAAGGTTCAAGACCCATACACCTTCTCCCTCGTAAGAACTCAGTAAGTTCTCTCCTTATTAACCAACAATCATTAGTCTTACTTTCTTAGTTAAATTCCTGCTGAACCTCTCATCCTGCATACTAAGTAATGGCATATCCTTAGTTCCTACAGTCTTCCCTATTACCAAGGCAGCAAGAACACTGAGAGAGAGAGAGAGAGAGAGAGAGAGAGAGAGAGAGAGAGAGAGAGAGAGAATCACACTGAAGATACCTTATCCCATCTAGAATTAATAAAAAAAATGTGGGCTCTCTCATTCTTCTTTGGATGCTACTGTGTCATCATTGTGAAAACGTGAGAACCCACCCACCGCTACCCTCGTCCAGACCCACCATCATTTCCAGACTTATCCCTCCTTTATAGGCCCACCCTCCTATCCATATCCACCCCCTCATTTCCACACCCAATCATCCTTTCCAGACCCACTCATCCTTTCCAGACCATACCCTCCTCCCCAGACCAGCCCCCTTCTTTTCAGACCACCCTTCCTTTCCAGATCCACCATTGTTTTCCAGAACCCCTCATTCTTTCCAGACCTACCCCTCCTTTCCAGACCCACCCCTTCTTTCCATAACCATCCATCCTTTGTAGACCCACAACTCCTTTCCATACCCAACCCCTCATTTCCATATCCACCCCTCCTTTCCAGACCCACCCCTCCTTTCCAGGTCCATCCTACCTTTCCAGACCCAACACTCTTTTCCATACCCACCCCCTCCTTTCCATACCCACCCCTCCTTTCCAGACCCACCCCTCCTCTTCCACCGTGGTGAAATTCGTTTGAGGGGACGCGAGTTTTGTCATTGAATATCCTTTGGGCCCGTGGAGGAAGAGAAGAGGTTTCCTTCTCCAGCCACAGCCCGGAAATTCATTTCCTGTTATGGAGGTCCTCTGGTAAAACGCTCCCTTCGCCTTCCTTTCATTTCTCTCTCATTAAGAGAAAGTTTTAAGACGGATTAGGTGCCCTTGTGCTGTGGAGGTTCACCTTTTTAACTGTTTATTTTACTTCGTAGCCTAGTTCTAGTCTTGTTCAGAATCTGGTTCGTCTTTTTAAAGGTTTTTTTGATGAATAGTCTTCTAATGAATTTGTAGGAAAATTTTTAGAATAAAGATATAAAACACTAAACCTCTTTTTTTTAAACGAGTACAATTCACGATTTTCTCCACTGTTACCATTGGGAACCGGATTTAACAAGCTTCTTGTATCCTAAACTGTTGGATTCATTCAATTTTTTATAACAGATTAACTAAGAAAAATCATTTCCATCTATATAAAACAGACGTCTGGGAGATTTTTCAAAATGACAGATTAATAACAAAAATAAAGAGATGCAGTTGTCATGAATACGGAGAGAGAGAGAGAGAGAGAGAGAGAGAGAGAGAGAGAGGGGGGGGGGGGAGTTAACGAAGTACAGCAGTAATCCACTAGTAGTAATCACCGGGGGATTTCACCAGAATATAATGAGTTGAGGGATTAAGGTAATTTAGTCAGCAGATCTCGCCCAACCACCGCCTGAGATATGAGGCGCCATTTCCCTGACAATACATACGGAAGGGTCATATTAGTCTCGGAACCCCATCCCGATGTCTGGTGGCGTTAGGTCTTCATTAATATTATACCGTCTGGGAGAAACTAGAAAAAAAAATGCAGCTTCCCCGATCTCATTCAGACATACGTACATGCAAAGATACATACATACTATTCGAGTTAGGGTTTAATAAGACTGGATGGCTTAGGTTCCAGATTCTTTCATATACAACGTACAAACATTAAGTGACAAAGGGTCTTCTTATTCAGGTGCCGATGCACTGAGGTGCCACTATGGCGTTCCCTTCCCGTTCCACCGTTAGTTCCTCGTACTTCATTCTCCAGTTCCTGGATCTCTGCATCCTTCTGTCTAGCCACTCTAACTCCTCCTTTCCGCTGTCTTGACAATTGAATGGCCGGAAGAGGCCCCCTTGGTTTGACCACTTTCATCTCATCAGTCGATTCGATCAGTTACGAATTTTTCGAGGATTGGAATGATAGTGGGCTTGTGAGGAAGGGGGTCAATCCATTTTTTGTTTTCATAGTCTTCCTTAACACACACTCTCTCAACACAATCACTCTCTCTCTCTCTCTCTCTCTCCTCTCTCTCTCTGGTCCTAGTAGTAGAATGGTACGCACCATTCTTGGCTCTAGACGATAAGTGAAGGACCTGTCATCACATTACGAGAGATTATACGGGCTGTTACGTCTAGATTTGTCTCCTTGTTTGTGGATGCTTGTGTGTGTATGTATAGTTATATATATAGCTATATATATATATATTATATAGTATATATATATATATATATATATATATATATATATAGATAATATATATATATATATATATATATATATATATATATATATATATATATATATATAGACATATATATATATATATATATATACATACATACATACTACATTTCATTTCATGATATTTGGCTGTTTTGTTACGAAGCCATGAGGATTTCTGAGTTCCTGTAACAAATTCTTTTCGATATATAATTCCCTTCTAAAATTTCATTTCCATGTTATTGACGGGGGATAAAATAATTAGTAATTTTCGATTACACACCGTAATGGTTTTCACTAACACGCATCATATATAACTATATGCAGCGTCATTGCAAAGCGTAAATGTAGTATATAAGTATATCAGAGCGAAATACAGCGCACTTAACCAATACCGGAGAGGTCAGCAATTTTGAGCCAAAGCTTCGACATAGACCTCCATTATTATTTTACCCGAAACTCTCAGCGGCAGAGTTGAAAAGGGGTCGCCATTTTTCATCAATGTTTTACACTTGAAAATCAGTCAGTTGGAGGATTCGCCATTAATGTAATATAAATGTGTTCGGAATAGTTCGCCCCTCGTAACACGCGAAAGGGAAATGTTATGTTGCTAGTCACAACTCTATTATGAAGCAAAGTTTGGAAATATTTCGTTTGGTGGGATCCAACTACAAATCCTGAATATGATGTTTCGCTGCAATTTTCCTTTTGACAGTTTTTGCTCTTGACAGTGTAAATATATATTTATATATGTTTTATTACTAAGAAAGCCATTTGCCAGTTTGAGAATGTGCCGTAAATGTAATATAAATGTGTGTGCATGTTTTTTTAAGATTTTACTTACATTTTTATTTATCTATTGATTTGTTAATTGATCTGTTTTTCTAATAACTGATCTTCTCTTTCTGTATTTCCTTTTACCTTCTGTTACATCTTTCGATGGGACACCATATTCTTTGAGAACTTGAATTTCAAGTCAATGGCTCCTGTGGTTGGCTTGTTCCATATGGACAGGGTTCATAATAATAATAATATACCGGAAACAGACGTTCTTTCAAACGTGCTTTATCAAAACTAATGGCTGTAAATCCTGCCATTATTTTTACTAATAATAATAATCACTGACAGCGCTTGTCTGTCCCACGTCAGTTCTTGTTTCACAGGAAGACAAACTTCTCAGATTTATTTATTATGTTCTCCTGTAAAGAATTTCAAGGTGCAGAGAGAGAGAGAGAGAGAGAGAGAGAGAGAGAGAGAGAGAGAGAGAGAGAGAGAGAAAGGAAAAGCTAAAATAGAAGGTGAAAGAAAGGCCTGGCTTTTACCGATCATTCCTCCCTTGTTGGCGTTCGTTTAAGATTCACCCCTGTCTGGTATTGGCGTTTTCTGTGTATCTTTCTTTCGCAAAAATACTGAAATGGCTGATTTGAGCTGATCATTTCATATGTCGAGGCTGAGAAGTGAAAGGGATAAAGATGAAAAGATTAATATCGTCCGGAAAGGACAAATACCTTATTTCTCTCTTTATTGCTCTTTCTGAATCCCCAACTGAAAACCCTTATGGACAGAGTCAACAGACTATGATAAACACAAGAGGACTCCAAAGGAAGATCAACCTTCAAACAGAGGCAGGTCATTGGAGGTGGGGATGAATAAATGAATATCAGGAAACAGAAAATAAAACCGAGACACCTGAATTCAGGAAACATCAGCAGCAGCAGCAGCTGAGAGCAGGAACGAATTTGCTCGTGGGACTTAAACATCTGGAGATCAGGAGACTCCACAACTGTACTATAGTAAGGGAGTTGGAGGCAATGACAGGGATTATAGTTCCCTGATAATAAAAATGAAGAGGCAATTTTCCCTAAACGACTTCCCAATTATCAGAAATAAACCTGGCAATGCAAAGAGCTTCCACCTCTCCTATTATAGCTGAATGAGACAGGGCAGCTAATTACACAAACCCTTTGCTCTGTTCGGTTCGCACAAGGAAGCAGAAGTGATAGTGGTTGGAAATGAGCAGCTATTGCCATTAAAAGATTGCCGGTAATGGCACTCTGAAATGAGATATCCTAGAGGTATTGGGAAAGATAACTGTCATGTGAGTTCCAGAACGATAATTATAATGAATAGTCTGTGGTGTCTGGTGGCTTTTTAAAAATGTTTGGTCGTAGTTATATCCTTATAAGGTAATGTTTCTAAGGATCCCTTAATGTTCACGTTTGTATTTTTAAAGTTATCTATAGTATTTCAAATATTTTGATATTATATTTGCTCTTATGAAAATATGTTAATAAATTCTTCTTACAAGCACACACACACACACATACATTTCAGTACCAAACTGATAACTCGAAATGAGACACATAGTTTTTTTATGCATTCTAGAAAGGAGAGTCCTGTCTTATATCGAAATACATCATTTTATCTTTAAGCAAAGCAGTTGTGACACTGATTTCTGGACATTTCGTTTCAGAGTAGCTTTCTGTAATGTTGTTCCCATGATTTCACCATCGTTAATAGTGAAACTAATCTTGATAGCTTCCGCTCATATTCCGTGCGAATTGTCCTCGCAACTACTCGGCAATGTCATTATTTTCCTTGGAAAACGATCCGATTATTTTATGCACACATCACTTATTTTCACGCCTTCATCGAAAGGCATAAATCACAGTGCTTTTAATAAACGGCTTGGGCACACCGCTCCTCCATATTCTCATGTTGCACGAAACACATCAGGTCGCGTAACGCTACAAACGCTTTTAAAAGGATCTGTAATATTTTCCCAAAACACAATTTACACCGGAAATCAGCTGTTTTGAAGTTACGCCGCTAATGGAAAATAAATAAGGTTGAAATCGTTTGCCCTTCATAAAACGCTGTGCAGCGAAAATATTGTGGGTTACATAGAATTTGATATCGGGGGATGAAAAACAAAATCGTTTGATATTATGAAACCGAAAGCTATTGAACCGACTCTGCAGCTGTTTCATTGCGTTGTTTTCCCCTTTGCCCGGCCATATAAATCGCGAGTCTTTTGTTTTTTACAAACACCAAAGCAATTTCGTTTGAAAAGTGGGACCTCTACTGAATATCAAAGCATCAAATAGGTTATTCACGGTCGGTGACGTAAATATTAATTGTGGAAATCTTTTTATAGCCATCCGTAGGGGAGTGGTATCGTCAGTGCACCTCATGTAGTGCACTGTAGGCGTTAATAAAGGTTCTTTGTGGCGTCCCTTCGACCTGTAGCTGCAACCCCTTTCATTCCTTTTACTGTACCTCCTTTCATATTCTCTTTCTATTTTACTTTCCTCGACCCTCTTCTAACAGTTGTTTCGTAGTGCAACTGCTTTGAAGTTTTCCTCCTGTTACACCTTTCAAACCTTCTTACTGTGAATTTCCCATTCAACGCCGAGTGACCTCATAGGTCCCAGCGCTTGGCCTTTGGCCTAAATTTTATATTCCTATTCCTTAAACAGAAATTTCGAAAGTAAATTGTAGTAGAAATAAGCATTCCCGTCTTTCTATTGCAGCGATAAAAAGAGCGCCATAACCACTGCTACAGTCCGGGGGTGAATTCTTAATGATTTCGAACAAGGGAGAAATGATCGTTTTGAGAGTTCGGACTCTCTCTCTCTCTCTCTCTCTCTCTCTCTCTCTCTCTCTCTCTCTCTCTCTCTCTCTCTCTCTACCTGCGAATAGGAAGAAAGGAGTTTGGCCTGCTTTTGAAAATGGAGATTGCCACCGACTGAAACATTGAAACTCTTTCGAGGGGAAGAAGCCTTAAATGAATTCTGACATTATATGAAGTTGTTCTGGAACAAGAGAAACATCGCCAGCTGTAAACATTGTCCTGGGTTCATGGCTGCTGAAGAATGTGCTTCATAGACAAAAAAGCTGAAATTTATCAAAGCACTAGTTTTTGTATCGGAATTGAGGGCGGAAAGTTAGATAGAAGAAAGAAAATATAAACAGAGGTACAGTAAAAGGAATGAGAGGTGTAGCAGCTGGGGTCGAAGGGACGCTGATAAGAACCTAAAGTAATGCATACAGTACACCACTGAATATTTCCTATACTGGGAAATATTACGTGAAGTGCTAGAAATGAAATACGGAAAGCCTGGAAGATAAGTCTCATACAGAGAGGGGAAAATGTTATGTGTATTCATTCACAACAAAAATCCTGAGTTTCGGGAGAAAATAGAAATTTGTCGTATAAACTTGATTAACAATTGATGCTTAGTATAATATCTTATCTAAGGTTATGCCAAAGAGTAAAGCAAGATATGCTACGCTCCGGTGTTTATCAATTTCTTGTTGGCGCATATTATTATGCTTTGTTTTTCCCTGCAGGGGGCGAGTACCCTCAGTGCACCTCACGTGATGCACTGTAAGCACTACTGAGGGTTGTTTACAGCCTCTCTTCGGCCCCTAGATTCATGTAACTTTTTATACAAATATATATAATTTATATATGTATATATATATATATATATATATATATATATATATATATATATATATATATATATATATTATATATTTATTTATTTCTTTATGCATATATATTATTTATATATATATATAATATATATATCTTATAATATTTATATATATGATATATATATATATATATATATATATATATATATATATATATACATATATATATATATATATATATATATATATATATATATATATATATAATATATATATATATATATATATATATATATATATATATATGCAGAAGAAGCCAGGTACTATGTCGTACCTCTAAGTAAACGGGGATACAATCCACAATGTAGTAAAATCCTCTTGTAGTTTAAAATATATATATATCTTGTACAGGATTAAAGCTTTCGACCATCAACTGTGGTCTTGTTCACTAAAGTGTGATATCACACTTTAGTGAACAAGACCACAGTTGATGGTCGAAAGCTTTAATCCTGTACAAGATATATATATTTTAAACTACAAGAGGATTTTACTTCATTGTGGATTGTATCCCCATATATATTAATATATATATATATATATATATATATATATATATAATATATATATATATATATATATATATCTTATACATTATATATATATATATATATAATATATATATATATATATATATATTTTTATATGTAATATATTTATATATTTATGTTATTCCTATACAAGTTATATATATATATATATATATATATATATATTTATATATATATATATATATATTATATATATATATATATGCACGTCTGTGGAAAGATATCTTTTGATTATCACGTTGCCTTATTCTAATCTTTTATGTAGGAGTTAACAAAGTGATCAGGGAGTGGCAATTTGCATGATAAAATGAAGCTTTTCCCAACCTTTCAATTTACTTCATAAAAGATAAACTCATAGATGGAAATCAAATCAAATTAACAGAGGAATTCCTTCTGACGCTGGAACCTCATCTGCTTCGCTCGACAGCGCTGGAAAAAGACGCGGAAACGTGACTGGAATAATTTTCTCTTATTGATGAGAAAAGATGCGATTCTCACTGTAGTAACGTTTCAGGTATTTAGTTGTCTTTCCTTCAGGGGAGGTAGGTTTTCTAAGGTTTCTAATTAGCAAACTTGTGTCGTGAAAAACTCTGAACTCTGGAGGGAAAGCCGATCTGTGTGTGTGTGTGTGTGTCAGAGAGAGAGAGAGAGAGAGAGAGAGAGAGAGAGAGAGAGAGAGAGAGAGAGAGAGAGAGAATCATTATACAATTCATCCATCCAGTTTTCCTGATAATCCCGTAGGATAATTTTCCAATAGCTTTATTCAGCAATTTACTTTAAAACAGGAATTTCATTTTACGTACAGAAGTTTCAGCCTGGTGCAAATTCCTGAATAGGAGAGAGAGAGAGAGAGAGAGAGAGAGAGAGAGAGAGAGAGAGAGAGAGAGAGAATAAAGCAATTTATCAATGGCGAGTACCTTATGAGCACTTACGGAACTGTTTCAATTGCTTTGCCCAACAATTTCACTCAAATATCCATTAGCCTCTTATCTGGTTAATGTCTTTCTAACGAATGTATTTCTCTTTCTATTTCCAAATTCATCAAACGAATTTCTCTTGAATTTCCTAAAAGAATTTTGTTTTGCATATCAATAAGATCTTTACCATAATCTCCAAATGAATTAGATCACAAGCGTTTGTAAATTCATATTTCTCCTACAGAACGCGAATACTACTAGGGATGTAGGAATGAATTACGTAAGGTGAAAACATAATATGCAAATATTCTGGAACATAAAACAGAGGCTGGAACATTTCTCTAAACTGGCGAGACACAAAAACTGGAGGAAGACAAGGCCCAGATAAGGAATAGATTACCCAAGAGAGATATACGAGTCTGGAATTGCTTGGATGATGTAAATAAAAACCTCTGTATCTTGTTGCAATGAGAGAGAGAGAGAGAGAGAGAGAGAGAGAGAGAGAGAGAGAGAGAGAGAGAGAGAGAGAGAGAGAATGGCTTTATTACCTAAGGTTTTCATTTTCTTTTCGGACAACTTCCTTTCTCATTCTCTTTCACTATTTGGATTCTCTTTCACTATTTGGGATGTTTAAGTTTGTTTGTATTCATGAGGCAGATGGAAAGGCTAAATCATTGGGTAACTTTGTGATATAATTATATAAATGTTGTATAATATTTTTAATTTATATAAAGAATTTATATATATATATATATATATATATATAAATATATATATATATAGGTAAATTATAATATATTAATTATAACTTATACATACTATAATAAACTTGGCAGTTACGTCATATCCGCTTATTCTTTTAGAGACCTCTATGGTATATGATCACACCTCTGAAATAAAGTTTTACTATGGAGGGCACACAAACCAATAAACAATATTAGCCTTTGCATTTTGCCTCGTAAAAAAAACCATCGGTACCACGGTTACCAATGTACATAAAAAAAAAAAAAGATATAAGCACCATCAGGTTCCTATAAAATCCCACGAAATAGCTGTTCATGAAATTTATGCCTGAAAAAATAAAAAAAAAAGTTAGGTCCCTCCCACAAAGGCTAATGGAGCATTGGAAGGTCAGTAAGATATAGTCCAAGGATCGGTGTTGGTTTTGTTACTGATGTGAGATAGTGTCATTGGAGTGAGGCCAAAGCTGGTTTTAAAGAAGGAGAAACAATTAGGTAATGAATAACTAGAGGGGAAAGAATATAGACGAATGTATTATTTCGCATTTATCTTGTACAGTAAAGTGAATTCGATAGTTGGTGATTTCATTGACTGATTAATGGAAAATGCATAAACAAATCGGGGGAACGAATTTCCGAAGTGAATAGCGACTCGGAAATTAAGATCAACAAAAAAGATTAAATATTCTCTTGCAATAACTCGATCTTTAGTCAGTCTTAATTCGATATGAGGTAGGAACCTCCTCCTACTTTTCTCGCCCGGAAAAATCTCAAGTTTGACAATTAAACGTTAACGAGATTCTCAACCGACGCCATATTTGAATGTTCTTAGTTTGCTGACTTTAATTGTGTTTAGTTTGCTATGTTTTGATGTTCTTAGTGAGCTGCTGTGCTTTAGTGTGTTTAGTAGGCTATGTTTTCATATGTTTACCAATGCGTTTGGTTTGTTGTGTTTTAATGTGTTTAGTATGTTATTTTAGAATGTGTTAGTTGTCTGTGTTTTAATGGTTTTAGTGTGGCATGTTTTGATGTGTTTAGTTTGCTTATTATGCTATGTTCTTATGTGATTAGTATGCTATATTTCAATGTATTTACAAGTATTATGCTATATTTTAATGCGTTTAGTATGCTACGTTTGAATGAGCTTAGTTTGCTATACTTTAACGCGCTTAGTTGGCTAACCATTTGTTTGAATCCTGAGTTACTTTGTTTATTTAACAGGTTAAATACTTCTCTGCTATTATTGCTATGCTCCTCAAAGTGAATAACTAAAGGCAATACGAGAGATTATGTTCACATACGTACGTCGACAAAAAAAAAAAAAAAAAAAAAAAAAAAGGAGTTCAATCAGTCAGTCATTAGATATTTATTAGTAAATGTGAGTCACTAAATCTTTATTGGTAAACGTCAGCCATTGAGGACAAAGGCAACGAGTTCTAGAACTTGATGATAAGACTCCTTCGAAATATACATAAGCCTTCTGAACACAATAGGCCTTGTGGGCTTATCGCTTCAGCTTCGGACCGCATTGCCAGAGAGAGAGAGAGAGAGAGAGAGAGAGAGAGAGAGAGAGAGAGAGAGAGACTTGTAAAGAGAAAGAGAATAACTAGCTTTTTTTCCAGTATACATATTTACACTCATAATCGAGAAGCGAATGTTTTTATTGTTCATTTTCTGTACTTTGAGCGGCAAATAGTTTAGACAATTTAGTCTGCGAAGCGTAAAATATTAACTTATAGATTCGGCATCTGGCTCAAATGCGTCAAGAACTACAATAGACAATTTGCAAACTTTTCTAGCCCTCATTAAATTCAGTTAATCGTAATTGACATTTATCCTATCTACTAGAAACCATGCTTCCATTAAGAAAAAAAATAAACAAATAAAAACAAATAATATATAAGTAGACTTGCAACTAACTGGAGTAAGTATTAGGTGACATTACCATGACTAATGAGATGTCAGTACCGGAAGGTTCAGGCGTATAAATAGCGTAAAATAGTACTGGAAACTTCACGAAGCCCAACGTAACAGAATTAACGACGCTTTGGTATAAACAAACGAGACTGCAGAGTTGGAGGGACCCTTAAATAACCGACTATATTAGATTCACATCACCCGTGCATTTGACGTCTAGGCCAGTCCCTTACGACGCTCCTACTCAGGAGAGGTGGAACATACATCCTGCCCATGTGAACTTTCGAGAGAGACTGAGAGTTTCCAGCCCTGTGACTGGCTTATCAACCGCCAATCAGGAGCGTCGTAAGGGGCTGGCCTAGACGTCAAATGCACGGTTGATGTGCATCTGCTATAGCTTCCACTCTTGTTATATCATTTACAATTTTTACATACGCTATGTGTTTGTGTACAGGTGTGAGTCGAACAATTTACTATGCTGTATTTCTTATTTATGATTCCTTCCATTAATCAACGTCTGATGTGGAAGAAGCGAATTGCCAAGTGACACAATTAATGGCAGTCAGGACCCACCATGATGGCAGTCAACCCAGCGGTCTCTCTCCACGCTGATAGGAAGGATCTCGTCTTTGTGGAACAGTCCGGTGGAAAATCCACAATGAATATTAACTCCGGATAATTGAGGAGGGCCAGGTAGGAAAGAGAGAGAGAGAGAGAGAGAGAGAGAGAGAGAGAGAGAGAGAGAGAGAGAGAGAGAGTGGGGTTCCATCCACTTCAAATGCCTTTTGTTTCTTGTTTATGCTTTTAGAAAATAGAATGAAAATTGTTGCAGAGAGAGAGAGAGAGAGAGAGAGAGAGAGAGAGAGAGAGAGAGAGTTCTGGCAGTCCTATTTCCTCCTTTTCACGTAAATGCTCAACAATCTAAAGTTATTTACGTTTCTAAAGTAATGAAAATGTGCAGCAATGGGTATTTCAAAGACCTTATTCATAACAGTATACTTTAGACAAGCTTGAGATAATATATACGAGAATATAAAAGAGAATAAATATATCTTATTCCATTTCTGAATGTTTAAACTAGTGACGATACCACAGTATATGGATCTTAGCAAGTGCATGTAACGTGAAACTACAGTAACTTGACTTTTGCGATTGTGTAACATCATGTCGCCTCCCCCTAACCACTCCACCCCCTCCTCTGTCTGTCTGTGTGTGCAACAATTTATACGACCCAATATCCCATGTGACGGAGAATGCATTGGAAATCTATCAAATGATGCACAAATGTATCGGAAGCAGTCTCAACCTGAAGGCACGATGTTCTTTTAATAACGTTTGTTGCGTAGCAGAATCGACCCATAATTGCTATCATACATTTACGAAACAATGTCATAAATCTCATTATTCACTGACGAGACAGAGGTATAAATCTGATCTTTCTGCTCGACTTCTTCTAACACCAAAGTCGACATTTTTCCTGGGCAGTTTCTTAGTCATGACGTTTTTCAATATTCCCAGTTTTTCTACCTGGAGCATCTCTCAAACAGATTATTTTATGATATTTATTGAAGTTCTTTCATAATAATGCATAATCTCTCTCTCTCTCTCTCTCTCTCTCTCTCTCTCTCTCTCTCTCTCTCTCGTTCTCTCTCTCTCTCTCTCTCTCTCTCTCTCTCTCTCCCTAGTTTCCTGAGCATCTCACTTTATGATATTCATTCGATATGTTTTATGATATGCATACTCTCTCTCTCTCTCTCTCTCTCTCTCTCTCTCTCTCTCTCTCTCTCTCTCTCTCTCTCTCCCGAGAGGGGAATGTTCTTAATTCACCCTCGATATTCCAGTGAATTATTCTTGGGAAAAATCCCACCGTACTTCACATCTGGGTACCTCGTTTATAATGCTATCCGCACCCTTCTCCAAGGATATATATATGTACCAAACAGGAAGGACATGAAAGCGCTTTATAGTTATATCTGTATAGTTTCTGCTACGGAAGACCAGTTACTATAAAAAGATAATTGTATTTCCAAGGGTTTTGAAGTTGAATTCACACTGTAAGCATCTCATGGTAAAATGATGAATAAGTTTATCTAAATACACCAAAGCAATTGCAACCTGTGAGAGCCA
>NC_087211.1:1705171-1710171 GCF_015104395.2 Macrobrachium nipponense | reverse complement strand
AAGAGAGAAAGAGAGAGAGAGAGAGAGAGAGAGAGCGCAAAGGTTCTTCCACTTGAAATGCCTCACATAAAGTGGTGTCCTTTTGTTTCTTGTTTATGATTAGGAAAATGGAATGGAAAATTGTTGCAGAGAGAGAGAGAGAGAGAGAGAGAGAGAGAGAGAGCGAGAGCAGGAGTTCTGTTTAATCCTTTTTATTTACTTTTTTCAACAGCAAATGCTCGACTGTCTAAAGTTATTTACGCTTTAAGTAATGAAAAAGTGCAGCAATGGGTATTTCAAAGACCTTATTCATAACAGTAGCCTTTAGACTAGCTTGAGAAAATATCTATGAGATTAAAAAGAATAAATATGTCTCATTCTATTTCTGAATGTTTAAACTAGTGACGATACCACATTATATGGATCTTAGCAAGTGCATGTAACGTGAAACTCCTGTAACGTAACTTCTGTGATGGTGTAACGTCACGTCGCCTCCCCAACCCCTATCACCCCCCTACCCCTGTTCTGTGTGTGTGTGTGTGTACCACAATTTATACGACCCAATATCCCATGTGACGGAGAAAGTATTGGAAATCTATCAAATGATGCAGACGGAAGCAGTCTCAAGCTGAAGGCACAACGTTCTTTTAATAATGTTTGTTGCGTGGCAGAGTCGATGCATAATTGATACATTTAAGAAGCAATGTCATAAATCTCATTATTCACTGACGAGACAGAGGTATAAATCTTATTATCCTGCTCGACTTCTTCTGACACCAACGTTGGCATCTTTCCTGGGTGATGTTTCTTAGTCATAACGTTTTTTCAATGTCACCAGTTTTTTTCCTGGAGCATCTCTGAGAGGAATTATCTTATGGTAATATTCATTCAAGGTCTTTAACGATAATGCATAATCTCTCTCTCTCTCTCTCTCTCTCTCTCTCTCTCTCTCTCTAGTTTCCTGAGCATCTCACTTTATGATATTCAGTCAAGAAGTTTTATGATAATGCATACTCTCTCTCTCTCTCTCTCTCTCTCTCTCTCTCTCTCTCTCTCCCGAAAGGGGAATGTTCTTAATTCACCCTCGATATTCCTGCGAATTATTCTTGGGAAAAATCCCACCGTACTTCACATCTGGGTACCTCGTTTATAATGCTATCCGCACCCTTCTCCAAGGATATATATAATATATGTACCAAACAGGAAGGACATGAAAGCGCTTTATAGTTATATCTGTATAGTTTCTGCTACGGAAGACCAATTTCTATAAACAGATAATTATATTGACAAGGCTTTTGGAGTTGAATTCAGTCTGGAAGCATCTCACGGCAAATGATTAGTAAGTTATCTAAATGCACCAAAACAATTGCAATATGTGAGAGCCATTTTATGTATATATATATATAATATATATATATATATATATATAATATATATATATATATATATATATATATATATATTATTAAGCCAAGTGAAACCATAATTAGCCAATAAAAGACTAGTTTTATGAGTGTTTTGTTATGAAAGTACCGCATAGATATGGATGGAAAAAGTGCATAATTTTAAACGAGATTTCTCAGTTGCTGAAAGATATTATAAAACGCTTGGCCAGCCGTACTCTCTCTCTCTCTCTCTCTCTCTCTCTCTCTCTCAATTTGCAGGTTTCTTTATTAGTACTGAGTAACCTTTTACAATTCAGTAAAGAAAAAATGCCTAATTTATTACAAGGTTTCTCAGTAACTGACTAATAATGTTTTGTTCCCACATATCATGAAGAAATGACGTCTTGTTCCCGAATATACTGAAGTAATAATGTTTTTGTTCCTTAATACACAGAAATAATCATGTTTTTGTCCCATACTGGTGAAAATATCCAACAAACCATGTCGCCTCTTTCCTGCATAGTCTTATGAGAGAGAGAGAGAGAGAGAGAGAGAGAGAGAGAGAGAGAGAGAGAGAGAGAGAGGTTTTCGATGCCCCAGACAATTCATCGAGAGGAAAAGAATGATTCTATGGCTTCTGCTCTCAAGGCTTCATCCCAGGGAGTCTGAGTCTTCTATTGAGAAGCATCATTTCAGATTTTTCATATTGAATCCAGCTGGAAAAAGAGAGAAAAAAATCCTTTAAAAAAGAGTCACATCTTTCCTTGATGGCGTTGGTCCCTCAATAGTCCTCCAGGATTTCTTATCTCCATTTTTATTTCTTTCTTTCTGTCCTCCAGACTTTGCAAATGCGATTTATTTTTCTCTTATTTTCTTGCGCCCTTTTCTTCAAGATGAAGGTTTTCACGAGATTTAGTTTTTCGACGGATGGGAATAAAGGGGGTTTTCCGATGCGCGGATGTCATGGACTTATCTCGCCAAAGATTAAATCACCAACTTATGTTTATTTTACAGTGCTTACAAAAGTCATATATGTAGTGTATTACTTTTCGCTTAGGAGCTTTTTTCGTGTAAGACAACTGAGACGACCATACAAGGTTATGCAACGCCAGACAAATAACAAAAAAGCTAGGAGACATAATCCTCAGTACAATAGATAATACCTGTTTAAGAAAAATGGGCCATTTTGGAATTTGCAAGATCAGAAATCTAGCAAAACTTAATTAGAGGGTTATAACATTCCACAGAGCAAATGTATTGGGGTGAGCTTGCGATGGTGTATTTCTGAATGACTGAGGACAGTTGAAACATTATTGCCCTATAGAGTGTAACATTAAGGCCGTCGAAGGTATCAAAGAAGAGGAACAACACCAACAACTAGAACAAGACCAAGAAACATAAGAAGTCGCATTACGAGCAAAGGCCACTCTCTGCAGGACCAGTCGTGTTGTTGAAGGGGAAACCGTTATAATCATTGACAAACGAGCAGAGAAGACGCAATATCCACAGCTTTATGAAGTCCTCGGGAACATAAAACGGAAGGAAGCTTCATTTACATGAGGGGAATAATATGATAATATTCCTCCCAGTTTTATGATCTCATTATTTCGAAGAGGCATCCAAAAGTTCCCACTGAATCTGGGCTCCGAGATTCATGAAGGCTATCTATTTATTACGATACGTCGGAAGCATATCTGTAGTCATGTTTGACTTATCGCAGGATTATACTGTACAGTATATTGCATTTATGGCCCAGAGAGGAGTATTAACACACACTATACGTGAAGGAATGGAGAGAGAGAGAGAGAGGAGAGAGAGAGAGAGAGAGAGAGAGAGAGAGAGAGAGATTCTTCTTCTAACCACACAGTTTTATCGTTCTATGTATGTCATACATGCATGAATAAATGTATTAATGAAATATTATAATTATGCATATATATGCATATATTTGTATACATTTACATAAACGTTCCCATTTTTACATTTGTACTTTATAAAAAGATAATGATAAAAGTAAATAACTATTCATGTGTTTAGTTGCATAGATTTATATTTAGAGAAAGTATATTTACCAGCATACGAGATGACAATGAAAAATATGCGTTATTCCAGTAAGATTTATAAATATATGAACAAACTCATTATTCCCTGTAGGTAATTATTAGTCGTGCCCTTCATTTTATCCATGTCACTCGTTTGAAATCTAATATTACTGATGCTAATTATGGGCTGCAGCCCTCCATGATAAGTCAGAGGATTCTTATTGTAGCTAACAGAATAATTAAACAATATATATAGAATTTCAGGAAATATGCAGACATCCCAATTATGCGATATTCTATGACGTTCAATGGTAGACAACCAACCAAACACTTTAATTCAGGCCAAAACCAGAGGTGGAAAAGTTGAGAATTTAAAACTGAGAAAGCTGCTGGAATCAAAAGAAAACCTTAGTCTAGGGGAAATCCTACAACTCGGACGCTGACTATGAAAAAAAAAAAGTTCTTTAAAAAAAAGTTCCTTTGAGACAAAGTTCCTTTATGATTATAATCACTTTAGCACGTGATTCATTTATCACACATATCCACAGGTGAAAAATAAGAGACAGGGTGTAGGTCCTGACCGGTTTCGGCTTTATTTCCAAGCCATTAACAATTCACGAGTATATATACTACAAAGACAGTACTGACGAACATACACACAACCGTTTGAGACTGTAGATCCACCCACAGCCAGATGTCAAGGTAGGGAAGTGGCTTTCAAAAAAATCATTTGGCTAAAATTTACAATAAATTCTCAAGGGATACTACCGCTTAGGGTACAAGTCCGACACCTGACAGGGTTTTCCTGGGGAGGCGGGGTTGAACATCTCATTACCACTACTGGCCCCTTTACTGTGTTTACAAATATAATAATCCTATTTTTTCATATATCTCTACAGCCAACTTTAAAATTTAAACAGTTTACAAATTTCTTTTGATATTAAATTTGGATCAAGTTTATACATTCCTTGACTGATGTTCATATTATTGTTGTAACTTTTTCTTTTTATAAAACTAGATTCAATGATATTCCTTTCCAATGCATTATTAGAACACACCAGCTTTTTTTGCCCCTTCCCAGTTAATAGCATGATTGTTCTCCACTAACATGTACAAATATACCACTATTTTCCCCTATGCATATCTCACACATTGTTTATGTTGTTCTATTCTTTTTTCCAGTGCTTTCTTGTGTATGTTCGTCAGTACTGTCTTTGTAGTATATATACTCGTGAATTCTAATACTATGTATCAGTCCTTTGTCAATGGCTTGGAAATAAAGTCGAAAACCGGTCAGGAGCTACACCCTGTCTCTTATTTTTCACCTGTGGATATATATTATATATATATATATATATATATATATATATATAATATATATATATATATACAGGTGAAAAAATAAGAGGACAGGGTGTAGGTCCTGACCGGTTGGGATATATATTATATATTATATATATATAATATATATATATAATATATATCTATATATATATAGCCCTTGTGAACAAATACGTGTACCCTGAAATCCAGAAACTTTAAAAAATTACTCTAGCAATATTTGCTCACACTAAGTAATGTGATTGTCATGCAA
>NC_087211.1:1697671-1700171 GCF_015104395.2 Macrobrachium nipponense | reverse complement strand
GTTCCTAGACAATGTCTTAGTAAAGACGAAAGTGCTTGGATTTCTGTCTATCATTTTCCTGTGGTATCCGCTTATATGTATGTGGGTGTATGTATATTTCTGTGACAATTTTTATCAGAGGACAATTACATTAACTTAGAGGTCGAATTTAGATGTCGATTTTGGTATCTTAATACATATATGAATTACGTTTTTATGGAACAATATATCATGGTTTCATCTGTAGTAAAAAAATCTCTTTAGCCAGAAGCTCAAACATTTATCGTAAAATTGTAACGTGGCCTTGTGCCGTCCCTATAACGGAAAAAAAGGCTCCAAATTAAGATAGGCAATTGAAACAGATGACGCAAAAACAAAATGCCTAAGCATTTCACTCGAAGAAAAAACCAGCAGAATAGTTTTAATTGCTCGCCCAGTCCAATGAGGGGGTGGGATTAGTGACAGCGACCTGGAAAGATCAATAGCAACTAATCTACTGCGTTGGAGACCCGGGATTCTTAAGTGAATCTGGCCTAAAGCGGAGAAATCCTGGTTGGCGCATCAAGATACTACGTACAGAATTTTTTTTTTCCCTGGGAAAACTCGTCTTCTACCAAGCTCTGGCTGGCTCGTAAAGCTACAATGTAAACAAGTTTTCCAATGGAAAGTTCGTAGTCTATTTTACGTTGTGAATGTCTTTCAATCGTAAATAATACGTTGGCCTGACGAACTTTCGCTTGTGTCCTTCCATAACCTTCTTTTCCATCTCTCGTTGCTTGTCTAGATGTGTTTAAGGGGGTCCGCCATACGCACGGAGACCCACTGGCTTCGGATTCAGATTTGTTCAGATCAGGCTGAAATCGGAGGTCTTCCACCCACTGTTTTCGAGATCTGCTCTGATCATCTCATTATCTTAGCCTCAAAGAAGCTTTTCATCTCTTTAACTCGATAGATTTACGTCAGCGTTAATCCTCCTTCCTTTGTCATTATAATCTTTGATTTTATAAATCAGTAAAATCACTCGCTAGGTCTTTATCAGGTGAGGTCATTGTACCTTATATAGCCCATAGCCCACAAGGTATAGTTGTTCAGTTCAAGGATTGATGTGTTACTGAAGAGTATCGAAAGTAAATCGGCAATGAAAATCGACCGATCGCCTGGCCCCGCCCACTTTTGCCTGGGCAGTGACCCCATACACACTCAGGGTTATTTGCGATACCTATATCATTGCAATTATCGTTGTTTTGTATGGGGGGAGGGGGCGGTGGCATAAAGACCTTTGACAGACACGTGCATGAGAATGTTATTAGAATTCCCATCGCATGAACACAATCTTGCTCCCATTGAAATTTTGTCGAGCTTTCATGTACATCTCTGGTGTTCCTCAAGGTGCACATTTAGAGTCCTTTGTCTTTTCTGTATCTCCCTCCAGTCATCATTTTTGGTCTTCCTTTACATTCCAGTCATCTTTCTTCACTTCAAGTTCTTCTTTTGTGTATATCATTTACTTTAACTTTTTTGGTATTATTATTATTATTATTATTATTATTATTATTATTATTATTATTATTATTATACTGAAAGATATTGCTGCTTCAGTTGCATTCAGCTTGTTGAATGCAGCTCATTCAGCAATATCTTTCATTAATACCTGTTTGAAAGAGTTGCTCCTTCCAATGTATTATTATTTTTATTATTATTATTATTATTATTATTATTATTATTATTATTATTATTATTCTTTTTTTTTTTTTTTTTTTTTTTTTTTTTTTTTTTTTTTTGCTCTATCACAGTCCTCCAATTCGACTGGGCGGTATTTATAGTGTGGGGTTCCGGGTTGCATCCTGCCTCCTTAGGAGTCCATCACTTTTCTACTATGTGTGCCGTTTCTAGGATCACACTCTCTGCATGAGGCCCGGAGCTACTTCAGCCTCTAGTTTTTCCAGATTCCTTTTCAGGGATCTTGGGATCGTGCCTAGTGCTCCTATGATTATGGGTACGATTTCCACTGGCATATCCCATATCCTTCTTATTTCTATTTTCAGATCTTGATACTTAGTCCATTTTTTCCCTCTCTTTCTCTTTTCAACTCTGGTGTCCCATGGTATTGCGACATCAATGAGTGATACTTTCTTCTTGACTTTGTCAATCAACGTCACGTCTGGTCTGTTTGCACGTATCACCCTATCCGTTCTGATACCATAAGTCCCAGAGGATCTTTGCCTGATCGTTTTCTATCACTCCCTCAGGTTTGGTGCTCGTACCACTTATTACTGCAAGGTAGCTGATGTTTCTTCGCACAGGCTCCAGTGGAGGGCTTTTGCCACTGAATCATGCCTCTTTTTGTACTGGTTCTGTGCAAGTGCCGGGCATTCACTTGCTATGTGGTTTATGGTTTCATTTTTCGTATTGCACTTCCTACATATGGGAGAGATGTTATTTCCGTCTATCATACTTTGAACATACTGGTTCTTAGGGCCTGATCTTGTGCCGCTGTTATCATTCTTCAAGTTCTTCTTTT